>NC_133450.1:5936499-6236624 GCF_048565385.1 Saimiri boliviensis | reverse complement strand
ATTTTAAATGAGGGCATAGTTTTTTTATTTTATATTCAGTATGTAATTTTTTTTTTTTTTGTAGAGATAGGTTCCACCATGTTGGCCAGGATGGTCTTGATCTCCTGACCTTGTGATCCGCCCGCCTTGGCCTCCCAAAGTGCTGGGATTACAGGCATGAGCCACCGTGCCCAGCCTTTTTTTTTTTTGAGATGGAGTCTCACTTTGTCACCCAGGCTAAAGCGCAATGGTGAATCTCAGCTCACTGCAACCTCCACCTTCTGGGTTCAAGCGATTCTCCTGCCTCAGCCTCCCAGGCAGCTGGGACTATAGGTGCATGCCACCACACCCCACTAATTTTTTGTATTTTTAGTAGAGACCAGGTTTCATCATGTTAGCCAGGATGGTCTTGATCTCCTGATCTCGTGATCCACCTGCCTCAGCCTCCCAAAGTATTGGGATTACAGGCATGAGCCACCACGCCCAGGCATAATTTGTTTAATCAATTGATTCCCTGAACATTTTTGCAGTTTAAGTTTTGTGCAAATTTCTTTAGGTTAAATTACTAAAAGAATCAGTGCTAGATCATAAGGCATGTTTATTTTAAGGTTTTTCTTACTTACAAATTGCCCTCTAAAAAAAACTGTACCAATTTGTACTCCTACAAGTAGTCATTCTGTCTTTGCTTTTCTCCCATCGAAACTCAGTATTAGTATTTTATAAAGTCTCTGTAATTCTGACAGGTAGAAATGGTAGCTTGTTATTAATTTACATTTAAATTACTAATAAAGTTGAATTTTTGGTTATTTATTAGACACTTGAATTTCAGTTTACCTTCTCTGTCCATCTCCCCAAATCACTAATATGTGTACATGTGTTTCTTATGAATTCATATGAGACTTTTATACATTAAAGATAAATAACCTCGTCATATATTTTGCATTTTTCCAGTTTATATTTTTTATCTATGTTGTTTTTGCAGAAGAAAGTCAAATCATATGGTCATACCTATCAATCTTTTGCTTTGCAGATATTGTCTTGGGTACTGTCCTTGATAAGGCCTTCCCCACTCCCAAATATTTAAATATTCACCAATATTTCTTTTACTAATTTTATGTTTTCTTTCTTTAGACCTCTAATTTATCTAGATTTTATTTTTATATATAACACAGGACAAGGATATAACTTGTTAGAATAAATGTGGAGATAAATTTTTACCTTATTTAGTGCATGTCTTCCAAGTATCAAAAACTGTGTTATATATATGGTTTCTAGTAATAAACACAGCAAGAATGTTCTCATCCTTATGTAATTTACCAACTCAGAGAGATAACATACTATTTAAGTGCAAGTTTGACAAATGTTATGAAGAAGTGCTAACTTCTACAGTAGAGTGTAGTACGTGGAATCTATCAATTGTTCTGGTACCTATTGAGCAGTTGATCTTTAAAAGGAGGTAGTTTGGTTGACGTGAAGAAGGATTCAATTAAAAAACAACAGGGCACAGTGGTGCAAGTTTGTAATCCCAGCTACTCAGGAGGCTGAGATGGAAGTACTACTTAAGCCCAGGAGTTAGAGACCAGCTTGCGCAGCATAGGGAGACCTCATCTCGGGGAAGGGGAGCACCGAAAAAACCCAACCATACACACGCACAACCAACCAAACAAAAAACAACAATGAACATTTATTATTTCAGAGTATCCGTGGGTCACAATGTTGGTATGGCTTAGCTGGGTTATCTGTTTCAGGATCTCTCACAAAGATGCAAACAAAGTCTTGTCCAGGGCTGCAATCTCATCTGCAGGAAAATTCACTTCCAACTTTGCTCACATGGTTGTTGGCAGAATGTAGCTCCTCATAGGCTGTTGTTAAGCCAAGGCTTCAGTTCTCTGGTGGGAATTCAGTTCCTTACAGGTTTTTTGGTGGCTGGAGACCTCCTTTAGTTCCATGGCATATAGGTCAGAATAATTTATTTTTGTCCTAGCGTGGGTACTTAAGCTTTGATACAACTGATTTATAGTGTCTTTATGGAGTAAAAATTAGCACAGCATTCATGTTCTTAGTTCTATATTCAAGAATTAAAAAAGTGTATATACACTGTGAATACTGGTTGGTATACATTTTTGGCCTCTATGTAAATTAATATGTGGGTGAATTAAACATTCACAGAGAATTAATTACATATTGCAAAGGACAAACACATAATTCTGTACAAGATAGGAATGTCAAGAAAAGTTTAAGATGACTGAGTTTCTCTTTTAATCACATCATGGTTATAATTTCAAATTATTTTTCATTCTCTTCTTTCCTTCCTATCACACAGACTATATTGTAAATATACTCTCCTGAAGTTGCACAATGTGACAACCCTGAGCTTAGCCACACTTGTATGCGAATACACAATTGTTTTATTTTTTGATTTGATGCTGACAGTGCTATGGGTTTTATCTGAATTCAGAAAATTTAATTTCTAAGGTATAATATTTAGTCCTGAAACTAGAATTTGATTCCCAATCTTAGACCTTGAAAATGGTAACTCTAGTTTAGTGTGCACATTTTCAACATGGGCAGTACTACTCCCCAAGAGGAAAAAGTTGTTTTTTTGGGAGGGTATAAAAATAAGCATGCCTTATATATAAAGCATAAATATACATACAATCCATTAAAGCATATATGGTGTATCTGTGGTATTAAAACTTTACAGTGGGGTGCTGATTAGGAAAAACAGATCTAAAAAGGTTCCACAGGGGGCTGATAATAAAAACAAAAATTGAGAAACATGGCCCTAGTGCTAAGCTTGATAGACAGCTATTTGATGAACCATCTGGCATTACATTTTTTCCTGTATGATTTCCTGTATTAGAATATAAGCTTCTTAAAGACAGAAAATGTAACCTGATTTGTATTTTCAATAATAGCTAACACAATGGTTATGTCCAACTGTATTCAGTATATGTATAGTTTATTGAATTAATATGGAATACATCTTCCCCTACTTGCACTCATCCTACTAGCTCTATAAAGCCTTTTTCTTTTTGCGATGGAGTTTTGCTCTTATTGCCCAGTCTGGAGTGCAATGGCACGATCTCGGCTCACTGCAACCTCCACCCCCAGGGTTCAAGTGATTCTCCTGCCTCAGCCTCCCAAATAGCTAGGATCACAAGCATACGTCATCACACCCAGCTAATGATGTATGTCTTTAGTAGAGATAGGGTTTCTCCATGTTGGTCAGGCTGGTCTCGAATTCCTGACCTCAGGTGATTTGCCCACCTTGGCCTCCCAAAGTGCTGGGATTACAGGCATGAGCCACCATACCCGGCCAGCTCTATAAAGTCTAAATGTAATGATTAAAGTCAGCCTAGTAAAGTGCAACCTATCACTATCTCCCTCACAAAAATCTTAGTAAACTACTAACAAATTTTATTCAAAGAATGAAAAATCTTCAAAGTAGCGTAAGAGAAGGAGTATAGACTAGAGACAGAGAGATGAATCAGGGCTTTGATTTCTACCTCTTATCATTTGCAAGCTGAGGGAGGAGCCTTGAGCCAAGTTATAAGAGAAAGTGAAAGAGGATAAAAAAGGGACCTTTCTACGGGAAGGATACAAGAAGGATACAGGAAGGATACAATGGCATTTCTAGTAGGATTTTGTTGTTTTGTTTGAGTCAGGGTCTTGCTCTATCTCCAGGTTGGAGTGCAGTGGTTTGATCTTGGCTCACTGCAATCTCCGCCTCCCAGGTTCAAGCAATTCTTGTACCTCAGCCCTTCCCTAAGTAGCTGTGATTACCAGCGAGTGCCACTACATTTGGCTAATTTTTTGTATTTTTACTAGAGACAGGGTTTTGCCATGTTCACAGGGCTGGTCTCGAACTCCTAGCCTCATGTGATCCTCCTGCCTTGGCTCCCAAAGGGCTGGGGTTATAATTGTGAGCCACCACACGTGGCCCTAACAGTCTTATATACATCCAAAATTTCAGGCGTGTTGAACTTCTGGCAGTTCCCCAAATAGGGCATGGCTCAAATACGCCATATTTCACTCTTAAATATTTTATATATACATTCACATTTCTCTTCCCAAGGAATTTGTCCTCCAATACTCAGCTCAGGCCATACTTTCTTTCCCTAGGAAGGCCTCCATGACAATCTTGTGTGCCTTCTATAGTAAATTAAATACCGTATATTCTTGCTTCCCCAACATTCAGATCATACTTCTGCTATAGTACTTATCACAGTATAATTAATAGTTTACATGTCTCTCCTACTACTCTGTGAACTTCTTGAGAGCTGAAATGGTTTTACTATTTATTTATTTAGAGACGGAGTCTTACTCTGTTGCCCAGGCTGGAGTACAGGGGTGCAATCTTGGCTCACTGCAACCCCTGCCTCCAGGGTTCAAGCGATTCTCCTGCCTCAGCCTCCTGAGTAGCAGGCACGTGCCACCATGCCCAGTTGATTTTTGTATTTTTAGTAGAGATGGGGTTTCACCATGTTGGTCAGGCTGGTCTCAAACTCCTGACCTCATGATCTGCTCGCCTCAGCCTCCCAAAGTGCTGGGATTACCAGGCATGAGCCACTGCACCCAGCCTTATTGAATTTCTTAATTTCAACGTTTCTAGCACACTGCCTGACATGTTAGTGAACAACGAACTTATTGAATTAACTAATAAAAATACGAGCATACAAGAAGAGCACAGCAGCATTTTCAACAATTTGACAAATGAATTTTGTTTTTATTCTTCAAAGGGCCACCACTTTAAAATTGAAGGAATAATCATCTTTGTATATAGTCAGACCTAAAACAAAGCACTGTACAATTCCTGTGTCAAATAATGATAATAATGTAAGTCCTTTACACTAACTCATTTCATCATTACAATCCAATGAAGAAAACCTTATTATTTTTCCTTTTCCCTCCTCAGATGAGGAAACGGGCTTGTAAAAGGTGAGGTAATTTGCCTAAGTTCACATATTTATTAAGTAGGGTTTGTAGCTCTGGCAAATACGGTGCTAACTACTACACTATTATACCTCTCAAAGTCAGCTGACTAAGAATATTCACTTTTGCACAATATCTCATCCCTTTGTCTGACCTTCACCTGCAACCTCCCATATACACTCACTTAGGAGAAACAAAGGCTCATAGCCCACATAGGCAGCTTGTGATTTAGAAAAAAAAATGTGTCCACACATACTCAGCTTTGCTTACTGCAAACAAATATACTAATAAATATGGTATAATCCTCTGGGTCTATTCTGTTTTAATAAAATTCTTTTTTTTTTTTGAGACGGAGTTTCACTCTTGTTACCCAGGCTGGAGTGCAATGGCGCGATCTCGGCTCACCGCAACTTCCGCCCCCTGGGTTCACGCAATTCTCCTGCCTCAGCCTTCTGAGTAGCTGGGATTACAGGCACGCACCACCATGCCCAGCTAATTTTTTGTATTTTTAGTAGAGACGGGGTTTCACTATGTTGACCAGGATGGTCTCGATCTCTTGACCTTGTGATCCGCCCGCCTCAGCCTCCCAAAGTGCTGGGATTACAGGCTTGAGCCACCACGCCCGGCTTGTTTTAATAAAATTAAGATACAATGTAATGATTTTCATTTTATTGTCCTGTCAAATTCTTTAAAATGGGAACCTGAGGATGGGCACCGTGGCTCATGATTGTAATCCCAGAACTTTGGGAGGCCAAGGTGGGCAGATCACCTGAGGTAGGGAGTTTGAGACCAGCCTGACCAACAATGGAGAAACTCCATCTTTACTAAAAATACAAAATTAGCTGGGCATAGTGGTACATGCCTGTAATCCTAGCTACCTGGAAGGCTGAGGCAGGAGAATTGCTTGAACCCATGAGGCGGAGGTTGTGGTGAGCCGAGATGGCGCCACTGCACTCCAGCCTGGGCAACAACAGCAAAACTCCATCTCAAAAAAAAAAAAACAACAAAAAAAGGGAACTTGATATACTGCTTCAGCAATTTGAATATGTCAATACATGTATCCAACGTTAAATTATCTTTTCCGGAAAGCAAAATGTAAAGCAGCTCATAAAGACTTCTTGTCATGTATCACAAGCCCTCCATTATTACTTTACTAAAGATGTCTGTGAGGGTACGGCTAGAAAGACAGAACTGAAAAACCAATTCTTGCCACATTGCAAAATAACTGTAAGGAGTGGCATTTGGTTCCTGGAGTCGAAGAGGTGACTATGCCTACTAAATCATGGTATTGTCTCAAATGAAACAAACCAAAAGAACCAAAAAAAAAAAAACAAGAGAGAAAACAAAAAGACAAAATAAGAAAAGCTCTTTCATTTCTGAAAGTTTTGGGGCTGTGTGGTCCTGTCAGGTGCTGCTATTTCTGGGTTTCCTATTACTACAATCTTCAAGTCCTAAAGATTTTTTGCTTCTTGTTGCAGTCCTTTATTCATTCATAACCAAGCTGCATTGTATCATTTGTGTCCAATTGAGTTGGATTCCAACATCAATCCTATCTTGCCATGAAGTATTAAAGGCTGAGGTGGAGAGAGATCCAAGATGGCTGATCACTAGCAGCTCGGGATTGTAGCTCCCATTGAAAGCGCAAAGAAGGAGAGGACGCCACACCTTCACATGAATTCTTGTTGCTCACGCACCAGGAGATTCCCAGCGGAGGAGCCCCACGGGTCGCCAGCGCGACTCTTGTGACCGGCGAGGCGGTTTTGCCGGCGCCTCGGAGCGTCGGTTCTCGGTGCAGAGTCGGAAAAGCACCCTCAATCTTAACGCCGCTGATTTAGTCGGTGCAGTGGGTTGCTCAGATTTCGGCGCTGAGAATCAGTAAGTTGGACGTCCACTCAGAAACCCAATTGCAAAGACGGTAATTATAAAGACCACAGATGGATGAATCTACAACGAAGGGAAGAAAACGGTCAAAAAAGGCTGAGAATACCCAAGATCAGAACGCCTCTTCCTCAGCAGGGGATCCCAGTTCCTCATCAGCAACGAAACAAGGCTTGATGGAGAACGAGTGGGTTCCAATTACAGAAGCAGGCTTCAAAACGTGGATAATAAGAAACTTCTGTGAATTAAAAGAACTTGTTATAACACAATCTAAAGAAACTAAGAACTTTGAAAAAAGGTTTGACGAAATGTCAACAAGAATACAAAATTTAGAGAGGAAAATAAGTGAATTGATGGAGCTGAAAAACACAATACGAGAACTACGTGAAGTATGCACAAGTTTTAACAGCCGAATTGATCAAGCAGAAGAAAGGATATCAGAGGTCGAAGATCAACTCAATGAAATAAAACAAGAAGACAAGATTAGAGAAAAAAGGATAAAAAGGAACGAGCAAAGTCTCCAAGAAATATGGGACTATGTGAAAAGACCTAATCTACGCTTGATAGGTGTACCTGAATGTGACGAAGAGAATGAATCCAAGCTGGAAAATACGCTTCAGGACATTATTCAGGAAAATTTTCCCAGCCTAGTAAGGCAGGATAATATTCAACTCCAGGTAATACAGAGAACACCACAGAGATATTCCTTAAGAAGAGCAACTCCAAGGCACATAATCGTCAGATTCACCAGGGTTGAAATGAAGGAGAAAATACTAAGGGCAGCCAGAGAGAAAGGTCAGGTTACCCACAAAGGGAAGCCTATCAGACTTACAGCAGATCTCTCAGCAGAAACCCTACAAGCCAGAAGAGAGTGGGGGCCAATATTCAACATCCTTCAAGAAAAGAACTTTCAACCCAGAATTTTACATCCAGCCAAGCTAAGCTTCACATGTGAAGGAAAAATAAACTTTTTTGTGAATAAGCAAGCACTCAGAGATTTCATCACCACCAGGCCTGCTTTGCAAGAGCTTCTGAAAGAACCACTACACATATGAAAGGAACAAACAGTATCAGCCTTTCTAAAAAAATTATCAAAAAGAGCATCAATATAATGAAGAATTTACATCAACTAATGGACAAAATAGCCAGCTAATGACAGTATTAAACTCACATATATTATTATTAATTCTAAATTTAAATTGACTAAATCCCCCAATCCAAAGACAGGCAATTTGAATAAAAAACTAAAACCCATCAGTATGCTGCATCCAGATCCATCTCACATTCAAGGATACACAAAGACTCTAAACAAGGGATGGAGAAAGATTTACCAACCAAACAGAGAGCTAAAATAAATAAATAAAAAGCAGAAGTTACAATTAAGCAACAAAGATCAAAAGAAGCAAAGAAGGACATTATATAATGATAAAAGGATCAATGCAACAACAAGAAGAGCTAAAGATCCTAAATATATACGCACCCAATACAGGAATACCTAGACTTACAGGACTTATAAAGAGACTTAGACTCCCACATAATAATAGTGGGAGACTTCAACATTAATATTAGACAGATCAATGAGACAGAAAATTAGCAACGATATTCAGGTCTTGAACTCAGATCTGGAACAAGTAAATGTAATTAACATTTATAGAACTCTCCATTTTAAATATACAAAATATACACTCTTATCAGTACCACATCATATCAATTTAGAAGTTTAAATGAAATCTTGGTTGGCTCCTTGTTTGTTATTCTCTTCCCTCATTTTCTTTCATGTCTCCATTATTAAGGACAATTATAGGCATACCCATATTTGGACTGCATTCTAGCCTGGGCAATAAAGCAATACCCCCATCCTCTCTCCCTCTTCCTCTTTCTCTTTCTTCCTTTTCTTTATTCTAAAAAAAAAAAAAATAAATAAAAATAAAGGCTGAGGTACCACTGGGGATGTGAAAGGGAAAATGAGCATTTGCCCTAGAAAAATCCTAGATAAAGAGTGCCATGGAGAACATACGCATATCAGACCCCCTCTTCCTTCTGCTCCACACAACCTTCAAGTTTTCATGATCACCAGTGTTGATTTAATGTTGGCAAGATTCAGCATACTTTGAGGTAAGAATACATACAATAAATGTCTATTATTTTCAGGTTTATATTAACTTATTCCAGCATTAACAAAAGCCTGGAAGTTTGTTGGGAATGGGCAATACATGATTACATGTTCTAGGCATCAAGCACCATGTTTAGAATGATTTGAAAAAAAAAAAAAAAAAAAACAGTATTTTTGAAGCACATGAATTAGTTTGTGGGAAAGAGTAGGTGGGAAGGAGGTCAGGCAGAAGCAACAGGAGGTACAAAGGCAGGAGGCATGAGAAAGTCTAGCATATTAACGTTTTTGTAGAATATCCCAGTCTAGTGACTTCTATCTCCTTTTTGTCCCTAGCGAGAATTTGAACCTCTTTTTTCCTATAACTTTTTTTTTTGAGATGGGGACTTGCTATTTTGCTTGAGCTAGTCTTGAACACCTTGGTTCAAGCAACCCTCCTGCCTCAGCCTCTCAAGTAGCTGGGATTACAGGCACGTGGCACCATGGCCAAGAACTCCTTTAGCACTACCATTTGTGCCATTCTTCTTGGCTTGTGACATCTCTTTCAACTGTGCAGTTATCTTTTTTTTTTTTGAGATGGAGTCTCACTCTGTAGCCCAGGTTGGAGTACAGTGGCAAAATCTCGGCTCACTACAACCTCCGCCTCCCAAGTTCAAGTGATTCTCCTGCCTCAGCCTCCGGAGTAGCTGGGAGTACAGGCGTGTGTCACCATGCCTGGCTAATTTTTTGTATTTTTGGTAGAGAGACAGGGTTTCACCATGTTAGCTAGGATGGTCTCGATCTCCTGACCTAGTGACCCACCCGCCTCGGCCTCCCAAAGTGCTGGGATTACAAGCATGAGCTACCACACCTGGCCGCAGTTATCATTTTTTAAATTAACCTTTTAGTTTGTCTCTTTCCCTAAATTATAATCTCTTGCTATTGCTCCAGAACACCTAGAAAGGGGCTCTGCATTGAATAGACACTGGTAAGTAACTACTGATTGATTAACCAAAAAAATCATCGCGTATGTACTTAAAATCGTCATTAAGAATGCTAAGATTGCCGGGCGCGGTGGCTCAAGCCTGTAATCCCAGCACTTTGGGAGGCCGAGGCAGGTGGATCACGAGGTCAAGAGATCGAGACCATCCTGGTCAACATGGTGAAACCCCGTCTCTACTAAAAATACAAAAAATCAGCTGGGCATGGTGGTGTGTGCCTGTAATCCCAGCTACTCAGGAGGCTGAGGCAGGAGAATTGCCTGAACCCAGGAGGCGGAGATTGCGGTGAGCCAAGATCGCGCCATTACACTCCAGCCTGGGTAACAAGAGCGAAACTCCGTCTCAAAAAAAAAAAAAAAAAAAAAAGAATGCTAAGATTAGGCTGGGCACGGTGGCTCATGCCTGTAATCCCAGCACTTTGGGAGGCCAAGATAGGTGGGTCACCTGAGGTCAAGAGTTTGAGATCAGCCTGGCCAACATGGTGAAACCCTGTATCTACTAAAAACACATAAAATTAGTCAGGCATGGTGGTGGGTTCCTGTAATCCCAGCTACTTGGGAGGCTGAGCAGGAGAACTGCTTGAACCCAAGAGGCAAAGGTTACAGTGAGCCAAGATCACATTATTGCACTCCAGCCTGAGAGGCAGAGCAAGACTATGTTTAACAACAACAAAAAAAGCTAAGAAAATATTTACAGGAATAAAGTAGAACATTGTGAGCAGAAGATAAAACGTCTATTCACCATGCTACTTTTATTACCTAGTTCCAGGAGGAACAAATACTATATACAGTCAATGTTTATGCCAATCCAGAAAGCAGTAGGGTTGATGGCAATCACTCCCTTATAAAAATACAAAGACAAATTTTACAATAAGATCTTATTACAGTCACTGAGAATTATATGGAAAAAAACTGGACTTGAATTCTGAAAACTTAGATCTGAATCAAGGTTCTGCCACCTGTTGTGTACTTTGGTTAATTACTTTCACCTTTGAGCCTTTTTTCTCATCTACAAAATTAAGACTTCAAACTTCACAAGATGATAAAGAAGAAATTAAAAATGCATCTAATGTGGCATCTAGTATTGACTCAATAATATATTTGCTAACTTTTTGCCTATTCATCCATTCAGTCAAATATACCCATAAAGCAACACAATAGAGATATTGTGAACTACAGAGAAACGTTTCTTTTGCAAATTTTAGTTGCAAAGATACTTTTTTCCTTCAAATGGTTGTCATTAGGACAAATTTATGTTCACTTTTTGGAAGGTCATCATATATTATTTTTTGTTGTAGTGTAAGTACACATTTAAGACCAAATAAATCTATCTTGCAATCATGGGGCACATAGACACTATGGTTTTGTACATTTGTCTAATTGCATCATAGTATATACCCTATTTCTAGTTCCAGCATTACCTTTTTTTTCTTTTTTGAGATGGAGTCTTGCTCTGTTGCCCAGGCTGGAGTGCAGTGGCATGATTTTGGCTCACTGCAACTTCTGCCTCCCAGGTTCAAGAGATTCTCCTGTCTCAGCCTCTCAAGTAGCTGGGATTACAGGCATCCACCAACACGCCCAGCTAATTTTTTGTATTTTTAGTAGAGACAGGGTTTCACTATGTTGGCCAGGCTGGTGTCAAACTCCTGACCTCAAGTGATCTGCCCACCCTAACCTCCCAAAGTGCTAGGATTACAGGCATGCGCCACTTAGCCTCCCAAAGTGCTAAGATTACAGGCATGAGTTCCAGCATTATCTTATCACATATTAGATAATTACTTGTATAAAAGCTCAGGCTCAATAATAAAGTCTATAGATACTGTACAATAGGCCCCCTTGTATCTGCAGGTTCTACATCCACAGATTCAACCAATCATGGACTGAAAATTAAAAAAAATAAATAAATAAAAGGTAACATTACAGCAATTTAAAAAATTCAAAGATAACAATAATATAATATAACCACTATTTATAAAGCATTACATTGCACTAGGTGTTACAAGTAGAGATGATTTAAAATGCTTGAGAACCTGTATGTAGGTTATATGCAAATAACATGCCATTTTATATAATGGAGTTGAGCAACCATGGATTTTGTTTTCTGTGGGGGTCCTGGAACCAATCTCCTGCAGATACCAAGGGACAACTGTTTTGTAGAGGAAAGGTAAGGTAGAGAATATGTTTTATTTTTATTTTTTTAGAAACAGGGTCTTGCTCTGTAACCATGTGATCATAGCTCACTACGCCTCAAACTCCTGGAGGTTCAAGAGATCCTTCTGCCTTAGCCTTCTGAGTAGCTGGGACTACATGCATGCATCACTGTGCTTGGCTAATTTTTTTTTTTTTTTTTTTTTTTTGAGACAGGGTCTTGCTACGTTGCTCAGGCTGGTCTTGAACTCCTGCACTCAAGTAATTCTCCCATATCAGTCTTCCAAAGTGCTAGGATTATGGCATGAGCCACAGTACTCAGCCCTGGCTAATTTGCTTATTTTTTATTTTTTGTACAGGCAGGGTGTCGCTGCGTTACCCAGGCTGGTCTCAAACTCTAGCCTCAATTGATTATCCCACCTTGGTCTTCTAAAGTGTTGGGGTTACAGGTGTGAGTCACTGTGCCAGGATGGGGAGATCTTAAAGAAAGGGCTGCAGTTGGGAATCTTGGGTTCTACTTGTGGTTGTCACTCTCTCTATTAGACTTCTAATGAGACATGTAACTTCAGTTACATGAATTTTTGGATTTCCTATCATTGCTAAATAATAATAATATTATTACCACTTAGAACTGGTGTGATATGATCTCTCAATAATACTGTAACACTTAATTGGTATCTATAACAAAATTTGAAATACATAGATGTTTCTACAGAAATGCAATGTACTCAGCTTATCGGTGTTTCTTTTTCTCAATTGACTAAATTTAGTATTAAATTTGTAGTAACATTTAATTTTAATTTCTTTACCTACTTCCTAGTGAAACACAGGAACACTTAAAACATTAAGAAACAAAAACAGGCTAGCTGCGGTGGCTCACGCCTTTAATCCCAGCACTTTGGGAGGCCAAGGTAGGTGAATCACTTGAAGTCAGGAGTTTGAGACTAGCCTGGCCAACATGGTAAAACCCTGCCTCTACTAAAAATACAAAAAATTAGTTGGGCATGGTAGCACATGCCAGTAATCCCAGCTACTCAGAGGTCAAGACAGGAGAATCGCTTGAACCTGGGAGGCAGATCACACCACTGCACTCCAGCCTGGGTGGCAGAGCAAGACTTTGTCTCAAAAAAAAAAAAAAAGAAAAAAGAAAAAAAAAGTGCTGCATTAAAACTGATTTTATAAACAAAATGACAAAAAGCAATTTCTTCCCATTTGATTTTAGAGACAATTGCTTATAAACAAGAATTTTTGGTCAGGTACCCTGTAGGGTGACCAAACCAAATCCTACCTTGCCTGGATCTACCTAGTTTAGGTACTGAAAAATTCCATGTCCCAGGAAACCCCTGTCCTGAGCCAACTGGTAGAGTTGGTACAGTTGGCTTTTCCATAACTTACAGTTCTATTATCTGCCATTAGAAAAATTCCAGTGCTAGCCAGGTGCAGTGGCTGACGCCTGTAATCCCAGCACTTCAGGAGGCCAAGGTGGGCAAATCATGAGATCAGGAGTTCAAGACCAGCCTGGCCAACATAGTGAAACCCCGTCTCCATTAAAAATACAAAAATTTAACAGGGCGTGGTGATGGGTGCCTGTAATCCCAGTTACTTGGGAGGCTGAGGCAGAAGAATTGCTTGAACCCGGGAGGTGGAGGTTGTAGTGAGCCGAGATCGTGCCACTGCACTCCAGCCCAGGTGACAGTACAAGACTCCATCTCAAAAAAAAAAAAAAAAAAAAAAAGGAAGAAAAATTCCAGTGCTACTGTAATTTATATGTATCTGAAAAGCACCTGCATATTCTTCCTGTTAGTATTCAGTACATAATCATTTGGTTAGCATATAAACATTTATGGAATTTTGCCCCATGAATAGTTATTTTATAAATGTATACCAATATTTTTTGACCTTACGAGGACCTGGGGACAATGGGAGTGCCAAATTACCAACAATAATTATCTTGTCACCAAAAAGGTGTTAATTGGTGTATCTTCTTTTTCAAGAACCTTTTCCTGTTGTTGTTTAAAGACTACTGTGCTTCTAGCTAGTAATCACCATAGCTGGGAAAACAATAACACAGGCAATACCTTTAAGAACAAGTCATTAAAAAACAAAACAAAATAATGTATGTGGGTCATCCCTTGGCCAATGTTGGGCCAGAGAGAAGTTGTTCTACTGGTTTTCCTTAAATAGCACCATAACCTAACCTGAATCTAAGATGGTTTCTAAAATATGTATAGAACGAATGTTAACTAATTCGTTCTATAAAAATATGTATAGAACTATACATATAGTTCTATAGTTCTATACGTATAGTTCTATACATATTTTTATAGAACAAATTAAATAAAATATGTACAGAAAATGTTAACTAACCATCAAACTATGGTTACCATGATTTAGCAATGGTAGGAAATCCAAAAATTCAGAAGCACTGTAATACTGTTTGTGATATTAATAAAAAATGAGGTCAGATCATGGAAAAGGTTTCTGATAAAAATATCAGACCAATTTTATTCACTAGAAAATGGGGATAACACAGGCTGTGTACATTACAAGCATAATTAAAATAAAACTGATTAGGCCAGTTGCAGTGGCTCACACCTGTAATCCCAGCACTTTGGGAGGCCAAGGCGGGTGGATCATGAGGTCAGAGTTCCAGACCAGCCTGACCAACAAGGTGAAACCTTGTCTCTACTAAAAATACAAAAACTAGCCGGGCGTGGTGGCACATGCCTGTCGTCCCAGCTGCTTGGGAGGCTGATGCACAAGTGCTTGAACCTGGGAGTCGGAAGTTGCAGTGAGCTGAGATGGGGCCACTGCACTGCAGCCTGGGCGACGGAGCAAGACTCTGTCTCCAAAAGAAAAAGAAAAAGAAAAAAAGAAAGAAGAAAGGAAACTAGACCTATCAGTATTGACGTTAAAAGCTTTACTTTGTAACTCCTGAGATTACTTTATCAAATCTGATTATCAGTATTTTAAAACTTACAAAATGGAGAAATTGATAGAGGCTTTTAAACATTATAATGGAATTTTTCACTTTTCAAAATCAATTTCCAAAGGGAACCTATAGGTTGAACAGTAAGATGTGTCAACAAATCAGGGATTTAGATTTTAAAAGGTTTTCAATCTGACCAGTACTTCAGATTATCTCAAGAGGGAGCCTTCTTAAGTCTTTCCTTCCTTCGGAACACTCTTCTGGCTCTCATGTCCTGTTTACAAAGATTTAAGCCCCCTGGTAGAAAGGCATAAAATGCTCTGACATGACCCCTAACTTGCCTAATATTTTGCCATCTACTATCCACGCACTTTTAAGCTCCCGAAACTATTAATTATTTGACACACTTTCTGCGCTGTTGCCAGTTCTCTTCGGCCAGACCATCTTCTCCACCTTCTCTGTTAACCCCTAGCCATTCATCAACACTCAGCTCACACAGCACACTTCCATACAAGACTCAAGCATTATCTCTCTGGCTACATTTGGTCCTTGCAGGTTTTTCTATTATTGCCTATATTTTGTTGAAGCATTCATTTCTTTTATGTACTACATAGTATACAATACATATGCATTACAAAGCATTTTTTGTCATTGATGTTTTAAGGCAGCCAGCGGCTTTAAAACAGGGCAAGCGTTCGGTGGTCTTGGGCAAGTCCCTTTTCCTCTTTGAGCTTCAGGTTCCTCAGGTGTAAAATGGGTACTATGGCTCCGTGAAGGTGAGAATATATGTAAAGCCCTTACACAGTGCTCAATTCATGAAAACCATCGTTGTTGGCATCGATTAGGGCCCTCAAGAGGGGCTCTTGTCAGTGGAGTTGAGGAAATGCCCCTTTAAAATGACGTCAGTATAGGACACTTTAAAAACCACCGCACGTCTGTACAAGGGGACAGTATCACACAGCTACCTAAAGTGGGTTCGCCTGTCACACAGTTTTGGGGTTCCACTTACAACAGGTTTCCATCAGTAGGCAAGGGAACAGAAATTTTAGCGGCTCAGGGCTTCCCGGGATTACCGCAGGGCGGCGGGAAGCGCCTTTACCGACGGGCTAGAAGGCCGCGTCCCCACGGGACTACGTGAGGGCCTATGGCCTGCGGCAAAAACCCCCACCTACACGGTCCACGAGTCCCTCTCTCGGTGACTGGTGACCTGGAGACCGCCATCTCTTCACATTAAAGGTCTACGGGTTTCCGCCCGGCCCACACAGCGGCAGCGGAACGGACCGGGAAGGCAATTCCCGCGCAGCGCTGCGCCGGTCCCGGGCCCAGGAAGAGCGGACCGTGGGGTCTCCTCGCGCTGCACGCAGGGGCGGCGGGGCGGGGCGCCGTGACGCAAAAAGAGTGACGCGACGGCGCAGCGCGACGCGGTGACGCACGCCCCTTTGTTGGCTCAGTAGCGATAGCAGCGGCCGTGGAGGTGGCGCTGGGGACTGTTTTCTCTCGGAGGCCGGAGCGGAGCCGCAACTGACTGAGGCGGGCAGCAAGCGGCCCCCTCGCTCCCTCCCTCTCTCCTCCGCGCCCTCCCCGCCGCCACCAGCCGCCAGCCGCCGCACCCGGGGAGGCGCCGCGGCCCCCGGGGCCGGAGCCAGGCCTGCGTCCGGACATTAGCCGGAGCCGGAGCGAGAGCCGGGGCCTCGGCGTCCCCGCCCTCTCCCCGCCTCGGCCAGCGTCCGCCGGGCGTCCGCGCGTCGCGCCATGGACTCGGACGAGGGCTACAACTACGAGTTCGACGAGGACGAGGAGTGCAGTGAGGAAGACAGCGGCGCCGAGGAGGAGGAGGACGAAGACGACGACGAGCCGGACGACGATAACCTGGATCTGGGCGAGGTGGAGCTGGTGGAGCCCGGGTTGGGCGTCGGCGGGGAGCGGGACGGACTGCTGTGCGGGGAGACGGGCGGTGGCGGCGGCAGCGCTCTGGGGCCCGGCGGTGGCGGCGGCGGCGGCGGTGGCGGCGGTGGCGGCGGGCCGGGGCACGAGCAGGAGGAGGATTACCGCTACGAGGTGCTCACGGCCGAGCAGATTCTACAACACATGGTGGAATGTATCCGGGAGGTCAACGAGGTCATCCAGGTGAGGGTGGCCGCCGCGTCAGCTGAACCGGGCCCGACTGGGGGGCGGATTCGGGCGGCCCGCGCGGTCCCGAGGGACAGGCCTGGGCCTGGTGCGCAGCCCAGCCGGGTGCCTCCCGGCCTTGTCTCCTCCGCTGCCTCTGCTGGGGAGAGAGGGTGTCGAAAGCAGAGGTTCGCTGGTTATCCGGGTGCGGGGAGGTGCGCTGGGGGCGGTGCTTCCCAAGTCCTGCTATGGCGGAGGTCTTCGGCCGCCTGAGCCTTCTCTTGCGGGCAATTTCTGCCAGTCTCCGGGCCCTGTGTCCTTCCTCCGGCCGGTCGAGCGCCTACTGGGGCGGGGCGGAGGAGTGGGGTGGGGTGGGGAAGAGAAGTCAGGAAGAATTGGGCCCCGACGAGGCTTACCCCGGCCTTAGCCTCATTTGAGCACTTTTGGAAAGGATTAGGGTAGGCCTAAGAGCAGCTTGGTGTACGGTTGCCCCAAGTGGGCACCAGTTAATAAAGAAATGGATCTTCTTGGCAGTCTCAAGTGCCTACTTAAAGGTGGGGGAAGGGAACTATTTCTCGGAAGAGGTGCTGATGGGCCGCCTTTTCAGATGGTGCGGCTTCTGCTCCCATCTTTTTTACGTCTTTGCTGTTTGTAACCTAACTGCTACTTTTTCTAGTCGTAGCATATGACTAGCTTGAAGTTGTTAGAATAGTTAACTGCATATTGCATACCCATCCTTGTAGCTAAAACAACAAAACGCAGTGTTGTCTAATACTGAACAACACTCTTATTGTGAGTTAGAAAGCAGAGGCCTTCTGCGTCTGCACTCTTTTCTCTGATATTTTCTATTTCGTGGTAAGTTAGGCTTGGTATAAATTGGTAACCATCTTATTTAAGTATGTGTGTCAAATTTTTGCATTTTTGAGCTTCAGAAAATCAAGTTTTCATTTGTTTGGGGGAAAAAAACCTACTTGTCCTGAGGAATCAGGGATATAGCTGAAGAATAAAAATGAAGCTTGGTTCAGTGCAACTTTTAGAAAACCTGGAAACAAGTTACTATTGCTTCTTGCATGTCAGTCATTATTTCTTTAACTTAAATTGGTTGGCTCAATATTCGTTGACAAATTAGAAGTATTGTCACTGCCTACTCGTTGACTTTACATTGTTAACAGATTTTTATAGTATTATAAGTAACAGTTTTAAAAATTAAAGCTTCTATTCAGGCAATGTTTGAATACAGTGTTTTGCATGATAAGAAAAATCTAATAGGTAGAGCTGTTACTAAATAGTGGAAGTCTTAGTTTTTAATATAGAGAACATAGTCTAAGAAGGAAGTTGAGGATTGTAGAAGACGTATATATATATATACATTTATAATTTTTTTTTTTTTTTTTTTTTTTTTTGAGACGGAGTCTCGCTCTGTTGCCTCATCCTCCCGAGTAGCTGGGACTACACATGCGCACCACCATGCCCGGCTAATTTTTTGTATTTTTAGTAGAGTTGGGTTTCGCCATGCTGGCCAGGCTGGTTTCGAACTCCTGACCTCGTGATCCACACGCCTTGGCCTTCCAAAGTGTTGGGATTACAGGCTTGAGCCACTGCGCCCAGTCTGTAGAATATAAATTTTAAAGCTCTTTTATTGATTCTAAAAATATGACAATTGAGTTCTTAGGTAACTAAATTGAGAACTTTTTTTCTTTTTAAGGGAACTTCATTAAAATAATTTGCAGTAAAACTGAATGGTCTTTTCATTTTTCTTCAGCTATATAAAATCTGTTCTCAAATTTATCACCTAGCTTACTGGCATTTTAATTAGCTTTTTAAAAATCATGCTTATTCATTATTTAACTTTTTGACTTACTTACATTCTGTTTTCTTAAACATCATCAGCTTAGATGTGTCCTAATCATTGAGGCCAAAAAGTTCTGTGTGTCACTTCTGCAACAAATATAGCTAATACATACGACATCATTCTTTATTAGCTTAGGTGAAAGAAAATAAATGCTGATGAAATGAACTAATAAGACCTACAAAAAACTAGGGGTTTTGTTTTTTTTGGTGTCCTACTTTTACCATGTTTCCATGCCAGATGTTTGGGAAAACGCTTTTTCTGGTGTATTTCACCATAAGGATGCTCTTAATAGAATTCCTGAACATATAAGTTATAGCCATACCTTGTTAAAATAAACTTTAGAAATATAGCAGTAAAATCAAAGGGTAGGATGTATCCCAGACCAGCTCTTCTCTGAATGGTATAATTACTAGGTCTAAATTAGGCTTTTGTTATGTTGCAAGTTAATAGATTAAGACTTTAGTTACACAGGTAAAGCGTGCACATATAAGAAAAATCTGATAAGATAAGAAAAAATAAAAAGATAAAATAGGCCTGCCACCCAGAGACCTACACCAAAAAGTGAACTGTAGTTATTTTTTTAGACCTTCGGATAGCCATTAATATGGTTCCACATTAATAACAGTGGAACCATACTGTATGTTCTTTTTGTGTTTTCAGTGGTAAAACATTACAAAAACAGATTTTCTGAACAACCTTCTACTGTCAGTTAATTTTTTCAAGAACTTGTATGATTATAGATCTAAACTAATTTATTTAATCAATCTGTTATTTTCTAGTTTATGGCTTTTATAAACATCGTTGAAAATATCCTCGTAAGTCAGCCTTTGAGTATTCTTATTTTCTTGGGAAAAGAACTGCTGAGTCAAAAGAATTTGCTCATTTTCAAGGCAATTGATTCATACTACCACATTGCTTTCAGGAAGGTTATGCTAGTTTTCCCAACCAGTCGGTGTTTGGCCAAAACAAAAAACAAAAAAACAAAAAAAACAACTGGTGAGATTGAAGTTTATCGTGTTTATTGGGCTTGGTATTTTTAAATTGCCCCGTGCTTTTTGCTCATTTTATCCTCTTTTGCCCATTGCCTCTGTTTGGGATATTTATTTCTTACTGAAGATTTCTTTGTATTAATAGAGGTTGGAAATACCAGTTATCTAGGTTTTTAATGTCTTTTTGATAAACAACACGTTTTACCAAGTTAAAAAACACTGAGTTTTATTTAATTTGCATTAGAAAGCTTACTGTTAACCCTACAAATTTAAATTCCCTGTTCCCAGTTCTGATTTTCAATATGAAATCGGGTAAGATACGTTTGAAGGCAAAAAAAGTTTGAAAGATCACCAAATTAACTTAATCTTTCCTTGGGAATTTGATTATTTTTTCTGGGAGAGGAGTTCTGGGGCAATGATGTAAACAGGTTATCTGCAGGTTATGTTTAGTTTTCAAATAGGTCAACATTATTTTTCTTTTAGAAAGCTCTTGCTTTTCTGTAACTTCCCAATTAGCGTTTAAATAAAAGACCAAATTAAACACACTGGTATGTTTGTGGCTACCTGGCTTACCTTTTGAGCTTTTAACAACAACAGCAAAAAATGAGGGTTTTTCTTTTGCTTTGTTTGGAGACAGTCTTGCTCCGTTGCTCAGGCTGGCTGGAGTGCAGTGGCCTATCTCCACTTACTTCGACCTTTGCCTCCCAGGTTCAAGAGATACTCCTGCCTCAGCTTCCTCCCCCAACCCCCCAAGCTAGTTTTTGTATTTTTAGTAGAGATTGTTTCGCCAGGTTGGCTATGCTGGTCTTGAACTCCCAGCCTCAAGTGATCTGCCCACCTTGCTCTCCCAAAGTGCTGGGATTACAGGTGTGAGTCACCACACCACTCCAAGCCAGGGTTTTTTGTTTTGTTTTTTAAATCTTAACCAGTATTGCTATTATTAAAAAGTGGTTTTTTTCTTTTTTTCTTTTTTTTTGAGACAAAGTTTCACTCTGCTGCCCAGGCTAGATAGAGTGCAGTGTTGCGATCTCGGCTCACTGTAACCTCTGCCTTCCGGGTTCAAACAATTCTCCTGCCTCAGCCTCATGAGTAGCTGGGATTACAGGCATGCACCACTTTACCCAGCTAATTTTGTATTTTTAGTAGAGACAGGGTAGGGGGGTGCGGTTGGTTCTCCATGTTGGTCAGACTGGTCTCGAACTGCTGACCTCAGGTGATCTGTTCCCCCCCCACCGCCTCCCAAAGTGCTGGGATAACAGGTGTGAGCCACTGTGCCCTAGCCTTGTTTTGTTTTTAATCTGGGACTGAAAATGAGGGAGTAGAAATACTAGTTTGGTCCTTTTCTACGTTAAGTGTTTTGTTTAACATCATTTTTAAAACCTGAGTTAACTGAAGATGTTCGTTTTTCCAAGAAATTAAATTCAGGTGTGCATTTCATGGTTAATTTAAATTCATTAGTTGAGAGAGGAGGAAGAGGGCGTGAAAGCCTGTGCATGATGTGTGCAGGCATACGTTTTGAAGTTATTAAAGTGTTTGGTATAGTTTAGATGTATTATTCTTGAACTTTTATCTTTTCCCAGCTGATCTCCTTGAGCTGTAAGCTTAAATTAGACCAAGACTTGTTGAATTACTATGGCAGTAGTCTTATGAATCAAACTCTGGGGATAGAGTCCTGCAGTCTGTTTTAACAAGCCTTCAGGGGTTGTTAAAAGTTTGAGAACCGATGATGCAGTTGAAATTTGACAGCAGTGTTTCTCTGTGTGTTATGTCTAGTGATAAATTACTACAGTGGTGGCTTAATGAAGGAAGGTAAGTTTAAGAAACTAATAGGGGGCCAGGAACGGTGACTCACGCCTGTAATCCCAGCACTTTCGGAGGCTCAGCCAGGCAAATCACTTGAGGTCAGGAGTTCAAGACCAGCCTGGTGAAACCCTGTTTCTACTAAAAATACAAATATAAGGTGGGTGCCTGTAATCCTAGCTACTTGGGAGGCTGAGGGAGGAGAATTGCTTGAACCTGGGAAGTAGAGTTTGCAGTGAGCTGAGATCATACCACTGCACTCTAGCCTGGGTGACAGAGATTCACTCAGAAAGTAATAATGGGAAAATTTCCAGAACCCAGGCAACACTTACTAGGCTAATCATAGGGTTGGAAGGTGTTTGTCATTGTAGCTGTTTTTCTTCAGGTAAGGTGGTCTTTACTCAGTATTTTCTTTTTTTCTTTCTTGGAGGCAGAGTCTCTCTTTCTCTCTGTGTCACCCAGACTGGAGTTCAGTGGCAAAATCTCAGCTCACGGCAACCTCCGCCTCCCTGGTTCAAGTGATTTTTCTGCCTTAGCCTCCCAAGTAGCTGGGATTACAGGCGCCCCCACTACACTCAGCTAATTTTGATTTTTAGTAGAGATGTCGTTTCACCATGTTGGCCAGGCTGCCCTGGAACTCCTGACCTCACGTGATCCACCCACCTTGGCCTCCCAAAATACTGGGATTACAGGCGTGAGCCACTGTGCCTGGCCAGTATTTTCAAATATATAAGCCAAACTGATGACATCTTGCATTCTAGATTGGAGTTCTTGATTTCCCTTCCACTCTTAGATTTTTTTTTTTCTTTTTTCCGTTTATCACATCAAAGGACACTTAAGTGCTATAGATTTTTTTTTTTTTTTATTTAAATGCAGAGCGTTGAGTTTTCTTATTTATTAGTATGCTGGAAGAGATACAAAGTCCTGGATAGCATAAATACATCTGTTGAAAGGAATATGATAAGACTTACTCTTAAGGAGTTTACGGTCTCTTAGAGTTAAATAAAACAAAGCTGTTAGGTTAGTGAGTAATTTAAATAAGTGGATGGTAATAGGTGTTTATGGAAGAAACATCTGTGGGTGTCATCAAAGATGGCTAAGATTTGGGTGGATAGAAAAGAGGAAGTCATTCTAAGGAATTGAACGAGGTGAGAATGAGGAGAGTTTGAGTAATGGTGAAGTCAGCTAAAGTAGAATGGAGTTGATAAATGCTGGATAATAATGTAGACCCTGGGAGATTAAATACTGTGATGAAAGATAAGCATAAGTCATCAGATTAGATTCCTTCCTTTTGGGGTTGACCTGTGGTAACTATATAGATTAGTTGTGTTTTTCCTTATGTTACCCCAAAACTTAGTGACTTAAAACAACATGCATCTGTTATATCATAGTTTCTGTTGAGTCATGATTCTGGATGTGGCTTACCTGGGGGCCTCTGGCTCATGGTCTCTTACATGGCTGCAACCAAGGTGACAGCTGGGTAGCACCTCTCTCTCTCTCTCTCTCTCTCTCTCTCTCTCTCTCTCTCTCTCTCTGTTTTGTTTTTTTGTTTTTGAGACGGAGTTTCGCTCGTTACCAGGCTGGAGTGCAATGGCGCGATCTCGGCTCACCGCAACCTCCGCCTCCTGGGTTCAGGCAATTCTTCTGCCTCAGCCTCCCGAGTAGCTGGGATTACAGGCACACCCCACCATGCCCAGCTAATGTTTTGTGTTTTTAGTAGAGACGGGGTTTCACCACGTTGACCAGGATGGTCTCGATTTCTTGACCTCGTAATCTGCCCGCCTCGGCCTCCCAAAGTGCTGGGATTACAGGCGTGAGCCACTGCGCCCGGCGTTTTTTTTTTTTTTTTTTTTTTTTAAAAAGACAAAGGCTTGCTCTGGTACCCAGGCTGGAGTGCAATGGCATAATCTTGACTCATTGCAACTCTCACCTCTCCAACCCAAGTGATCCTCTTACCTCAGCCTCCTGAGTAGCTGGGGCTATAAGTGTGCACCACTACGCTTAGCTTATTTTTATATTTTTGTGGGTTTTTTTGGTGGAAACCATTATTTTTTTGTTTTGCCACATTGCCTAGGTTGCCCTTGAACACCTTAGATCAAAGGATCTGCCCGCCTTGGCCTCCTAAAATGCTGGGGTTACAGGTGTGAGCCACCGTGTCTGTCCTGGGTAGCTGTTCTCAAGACTTGACTGGGAAAGGTTCCTCTTCCAGACTTACTTATTTGACTGTGACCAGGCCAGATTTTCACTCTGGGTTATTGCCCAGATATCAGTTCCTTGCCATGTGGTCCTCTCTATGTAAAGTGGCTAACAACACAGTAGCTTGTTTCCTGCAGAGTGAGGGATCTCAGAGAGAATGCCCCTAAGATGGAAGCAACAGTCTTTTTATAACTTAATCTCAGAAGTAACATTGCATCATTTTGCAATATTCTATTTGTTGTTAAAAGTGAGTAACCAAATCCAGTTCATATTCAAACAGGGCAGGGAAGCCCGGGAATTATACAAAGATGTCAAGAGCAGGAGGCAGGGATCTTTGGGGGCCATCTTAGAGGCTGGCTGGCTGTCTTTCTCTCTCATCTCTAAGAGGTAAATGACAGCTATTGTATAATGAATGCCTTTCTATCCAATCTTTTTGTATACTATTAGGAGAACATAGTGTTTTGGATTAACCATAAATTATTTACATTTGGCTTTGTAAAACGTTATACCTGTAAATTTTTTTTTTTTTTTTTTTTTTTTTTTTTTTTTTTTTGAGACAGAGTTTCACTCTTGTTACCCATGCTGGAGTGCAATGGCGCAATCTCAGCTCACCGCAACCTCCGCCTCCTGGGTTCAGGCAATTCTCCTACCTCAGCCTCCTGAGTAGCTGGGATTACAGGCACGCGCCACTATGCCCAGCTAATTTTTTGTATTTTTAGTAGAGACGGGGTTTCACCATGTTGACCAGAATGGTCTCGATCTCTTGACCTAGTGATCCACCCTCCTCGGCCTCCCAAAGTGCTGGGATTACAGGCTTGAGCCACCGCACCCGGCACCTGTAAATGTTAAACATTCTTTTTTTTTTTTTTTTTTTTTGTGAGACGGAGTTTCGCTCTTGTTACCCAGGCTGGAGTGCAATGGCGCGATCTCGGCTCACCGCAACCTCCGCCCCCTGGGTTCAGGCAATTCTCCTGCCTCAACCTCCTGAGTAGCTGAGATTATAGGCATGCGCCACCATGCCCAGCTGATTTTTTGTATTTTTAGTAGAGACGGGGTTTCACTATGTTGACCAGGATGGTCTCGATCTCTTGACCTTGTGATCCACCCTCCTCGGCCTCCCAAAGTGCTGGGATTACAGGCTTGAGCCACCGCGCCCGGCACCTGTAAATGTTAAACATTCTTTTTTTTTTTTTTTTTTTTTTTTTTTTTTTTTTTGTGAGACGGAGTTTCGCTCTTGTTACCCAGGCTGGAGTGCAATGGCGCGATCTCGGCTCACCGCAACCTCCGCCCCCTGGGTTCAGGCAATTCTCCTGCCTCAACCTCCTGAGTAGCTGAGATTATAGGCATGCGCCACCATGCCCAGCTGATTTTTTGTATTTTTAGTAGAGACGGGGTTTCACTATGTTGACCAGGATGGTCTCGATCTCTTGACCTTGTGATCCACCCGCCTCGGCCTCCCAAAGTGCTGGGATTACAGGCTTGAGCCACTGCGCCCGGCAATGTTAAGCATTCTTAATTACCTTTTAGTGGCTTAAGTTTAAAATAGCTTGTAGTCTCCTAGAATTGGTAGGACTTTGAGATTTTCTAGTTTACTGAGTTTTTAAAAAATTTAGCTACATAATGGAATCACCTGGGGATTTTCTTCATTACTTTTTTTTTCATTACACGTTTTTTAATAGAACATTGTAGATTCACATGCAGTTGCAAGAAATAATGCAGAAATCCCTCATAGTCTTCTTTTTAAAAAAAATCATTTCCATAGGTAATTGGGGAACAGGTGGTACTTGGTTACATGAGTAAATTCTTTAGTGGTGATTTGTGAGATTTTGGTGCACCCATCACCTGAGCAATATACACTGAACTCAGTTTATAGTCTTTTATCCCTCACTCCCTTCTCACCCTTTTCCCCCAAATGTTCAGAGTTCATGTATCCATCTTATGCCTTTGCATCCTGATAGCTTAGCTCCTACTTATGAGTGAGAACATACGATGTTTACTTTTCCGTTCTTGATTTACTTCTCTTAGAATAATGGTCTCTAATCCCATCCAGGTTGCTGCAGATGCCATTAACTCACTCCTTTTTATGGCTGAGTAGTATTCCATCATAGATATATACCAGTTTCTTTATCCACTCGTTGATTGATGGGCATTTGGGCTGAATTGTGCTTTATAAACATGCATGTGCAGGTGTCTTTTTCGTGTGACTTGTCCTCTGGGTAGATACCCAGTAGTGTGATTGCTGAATCAAATAGTACTTCTTTTAGTTCTTTAAGGAATCTCCATACCATTTTTCATAGTGGTTATACCAGTTTACATTTCCACTAGCAGTGTAGAAGTTTCACTGCATCCATGACAACATCGATTATTTTTTAATTTTTTGATTATGGCCATTCTTGCAGAACTAAAGTGAAATTGCATTGAATTCGACATACTTTTTTTTTTTTTTTCTTTTGAGACGGAGTTTTGCTCTTGTTACCCAGGCTGGAGTGCAATGGCGCGATCTCGGCTCACCGCAACCTCCGCCTCCTGGGTTCAGGCAATTCTCCTGCCTCAGCCTCTTGAGTAGCTCGGATTACAGGCATGTGCCACCATGCCCAGCTAATTTTTTGTATTTTTAGTAGAGACGGGGTTTCACCATATTGACCAGGATGGTCTCGATCTCTTGACCTCGTGATCCACCCGCCTCGGCCTCCCAAAGTGCTGGGATTACAGGCTTGAGCCACCGCGCCCGGCTTTAATTCGACATACTCTTTACCGATTTTTCTACAATGGTAACATCTAAAAAGAGTATCTTGCAAAACATCTTGCACAGTATCACAATGAGGATAATGACACTGATGTGATCTAGTGATCTTACTCAGATTTTCTTACCTGGGGATTTTAAAAAACACTGGTACCCAGGCCCTACCCCATACCGAGTGAGTCTTGGGGTGGGAGGTTTGGGCCAGGCTTTGCCATTAAACAAAAATCTTTCCTGGATTATTTTAATGCACAGCCAGGGTTGAGAGCTCCTGCTTTGGGAGGCCGACGTGGGTGAATCATCTTAGGTCAGGAGTTCGAGACCAACCTGACCAACATGGTGAAACCCCATCTCTACTAAAAACACAAAAATTAGCTGGGCGTGGTGGTGGGTGCATGCCTGTAATCCCAGCTACTCAGTAGACTGAGGCAGGAGAATTGGATGAACCCAGGAGGCAGAGGTTACAGTGAGTTGAGATCTGCCTGGGTGACAGAGCAAGACTCTGTCTCTGAAAAAAACTTTCCTATAACACTACCGTCTCTGCTTAACTACAAGTAAATAACAGTGAGCTATTTTGTGATGCAGCTCCATCCAGTGTTTGCCTATTGTTTTTTTTTTTTTTTTTTTTTTTTTTTTGAGACCAAGTTTCGCTCTTGTTACCCAGGCTGGAGTGCAATGGCGCGATCTCGGCTCACCGCAACCTCCGCCTCCTGGGTTCAGGCAATTCTCCTGCCTCAGCCTCCCGAGTAGCTGGGATTACAGGCACGCGCCACCATGCCCAGCTAATTTTTTGTATTTTTAGTAGAGACGGGGTTTCACCATGTTGACCAGGATGGTCTCGATCTCTTGACCTCGTGATCCACCCGCCTCGGCCTCCCAAAGTGCTGGGATTACAGGCTTGAGCCACCGCGCTCGGCCGCCTATTGATTTTTTTTTAATGGAAATAAAATCTACTTACATATTAACTTTTACTCATTGTTCTTAGTACCAGTAGCACCCTGAATGCTTTTGTTTTTTTATATAACTATTGCTTTGGAATCCTTAAGGAAAAACTTCTTCCTGAGGTTAATCAACCCCCTTTCCTCAGTCGTTCCTATCTTCTAGGTAGCCACTTTCTTATAATAGGCATAGTATCATGGGCCATAACTTGACTAAATCATTGTTAAATACACAACTCATCCTTTGATCTTGACACTATATTACTATATAACTTCATATAAATAGCTTAATTATTTTCATTAAATGATGGGATAAGTAGAAGAATGAGAATTTATTTAGGCTGACATTGGGTGAGATAGTCATCAGGCTGCTTCTAACTTGGAGTGACTGGATCCTTTGGGGCCCACAGAGATAGTACTGGTGGTCCTTGCATTATTTTCAGTGTTTTAAAAAGCCTCATGTATATATTTTTTAAAAGCTTTCAAGCCACTTTATAGATTCAGTAGATTTCTTTAATCACTTATGATTTAAGTTTCTTTCTAAATTTTTGATTTTTTCCCCCTAAATTGTCATTCACCTAGTGATAGCTGACTTGATCTGAAATACAATGGTTTCCCCTTAATTGCAGTTTCAATTTCTTTTTTTCTTCTTTTTTCTTTTTTGCAGTTTCAATTTCAAAGGTTTCAGTTAACTGAGGTGTGTAACAGTTTGAAAATGTTAAATAGAAAATTTCAGAAAGAAACAATTTGTAAGTTTTTAATTGTACACCATTCTGAGTAGTGTGATGAAATCTCTCAACATCCCACCCAGAACGTGAATTACCCCTTTTTCCAGTACGTAGCAGTAAATAGACTACCTACCTGCTACTGGCCTCTACTAGTCACTTAGCTGTTAACAGATTGAAAAAACATAGCATGTGTAAGTTTAGTGTTATCTGCACTTTCAGGCTTCCACTGAGGGTCTTGGGACATGAGGATGAAAGGGGACTGCTGTAAGGGCTCATTTGATACAGCTTGGGGGTATAGTTGATGCCCAATTTAGTGTTTAAGGTGATGGATAGTATGCTATCTCAGAAGGCAGCTTAAAAAATTTTATTGCTCTAACATCTGATCTGGCAAATCCGCTTTCAGAGCCCTACTTTTTTTTTATTTGTAAAAATGACTTTTTTTTTTGAGACAGAATCTGCTGCCCAGGCTGGACTGCAGTGGCATGATCTTGGCTCACTACAACCTCTGCCTCCTGAATTCAAGTGATTCTCGTGCCCCAACCTCCCAAGTAGCTGAGGTTACATGCATGTGTCACCATGCCTCTCTAAGTTTTTTGTTTTTTGGAGGAGACAGAGTTTCACCATGTTGACCAGGCTGATCTTGAACTCCTGACCTCAGGTGATCTGCCCACCTCGGCCTCCCAAAGTGCTGGGATTACAGGCATGAGCCACTGTGCCCAGCCTGACAATTTTGATTTTAAGGCCAAAAGTTAGAAGGTTTAAATAAGAAATGCCAAATATTCCAGGAATTTTCTCCTGTTGTTTTTTTTTCTTATGTAAATATTGTTCAATAGTATTGTTCTTTCCTTTTTTGCTATGTTCCACTTAAAAGTGTTTGAAGTGCCCTCACAATACATTTTGGCAAAAAATAGAGCAGGTAATGAAGTATTAGGTAACATTTTCTTGTTACTGAGACGTTTACTTAGACAATGCTAAGAATAGTTATCATCCTAGACACTTCTCTCCAGGCTTGCTTTGCCATTGCCTTTGAAACTGTCATACTTATAACTCAGATATTAACTGACTCTAATTACTTGGTAATATGTCCTCTCTCTTGATCACAACTGTACAGTGTTTTTAGGGATAAAGCGTAGACTAAAAACCGAGAAGTATTATCTGAATCTTAGCCAGTATTTATAAATAAAAGCCTCTAATGTGGACATTTACCTTGAAATTTGTGACATTTGGACAGATATTTATCTGAAACTTACTTAAAACTCAAATTTAATACCTTCTCTCTTTGAGGCTTTTCCCCTTTTGATTGACTTATCTTAGAACCATTCTTGGAATTTTAGTGATCTTGATATTTTCCTTCATTTTTCACATCCAGTTATCCCTGATCAAATCACCTCTGAAATTTGTTTCATGTTGTTGCTGTCCTTTTTACTAATGAATGCCAGTTTAGGACCTTTTTATTTTGCCTCCTTGCCAGTGTGTCATTCTGTTACAAAACACAAGTACAATAGTCATCCTCTTGCTAAAAAGAGACTTCCTGTCCAAAGTCTATCCTTGACTTCTTACTATGGCATTCATGGCTTCCTCATTTTAATATAGATTTTTTTTTTTTCAGTTACATCTGCTGTTGTTCCTTATCCCTTATCACCCCCAGTTGCATTGTTTGTAATTCCTTAATTGTTTTTTTGTGCTTTTGTTCATGCTCTTTTCTCTTCTTTTGATACCTTTTCTTTCTCTTTTTCTTTTTTCTTAAGACAGGGTTTTTACTTTATTGCCCAGGCTTGAGTGCAGTGGCATGATTATGGCTCACTGCAGTCTTGAACTTCTAGGCTCAAGCGATCTTCTCACCTCAGCCTCCTGAGTAGCTGGGACTACAAGTGCGTGCTGCCACACTTGGCCAATTTTTTGTATTATTGTTTTTATTTATTGTCTGTTTGTTTTGTTTTTGTTAGAGACAGAGTTTTTTGCTGTTGCCCAGGCTGGTCTCGACCTCCTGGACTCAAAAGATTTTCCTGCCTCAGCCTCCCAAGATGTTGGGATTACAGTCATGAGACACAGTGCTCAGCTCCCTTTCTTTCTCTCTCTCTTTTTTTTTTTTTTTTTTGAGATGGAGTCTCTCTGTTGCCAGACTGGAGTGCAGTGGCACAATCTTTGCTCATTGAAACCTCTGCCTCTTGGATTCAGGCCATTCTTTTGCCTCAGCCTCCTGAGTAGCTGGGGCTATAGGCGTGCGCCACCACACGCAGCTCATTTTTTTGTAGTTTTTATAAGAGGCGGGGTTCTACCGTGTTGGCCATGATGGTCTCCATCTCCTGACCTTGTGATCTGCCTGCCTTGGCCTCCCAAAGTGCTGGGATTACAGGCTTGAGCAACTGCGCCTGGCCTCCCTTCTCTTCTTAACTGCCTGATAATATTCCTATTGAGAATCTGCTCAGGCTGCTTGCTGTGACTCATCTCTTTCCAGGTCCTTTTCCTCTACCTTTCCTGTGCTTCCTTATCTATGTTTGGATAGTGCTTCATATGGATCTTTGGTATAGCCTATAAGAGGTTATGATATAGCCATCCCTATATCCAAACCTCTCTAGGTATCTAGATATGAGGATTTTGAAGGTGAGAACTAAACTCCTTCATCTTTGTGTTGGTAGCATATGGCACAATGAATCTCTGACAGAAGAAACTCAGTAAATATTTGTTGAAGTTTGCCCCTTCCTGGTAAATGCTTGCTTTCTCAGTTTCCTTGTAGTAAACCAAAGGGATCCAGACAAGATTTTCTTCTGGCACTAACAAATTGTTGTATGTATGATTTCTAGATAATGCCAAAGTGAATAGTATAAGAAGATGGCAAGGAAGAAATGTTTAAATTCCAGGAGAATAAGCTTCTTAAGTCCCCTTAATATTCAGCATTTTAGGTGAAACTATTATTTGCATGTAGTTCCCTGGTGCTTTGTGTGAACTGACACAGTGATGATACTAAAGACCGTTGAATCAGCCAGGTGCGGTGGCTCACTCCTGTAATCCCAGTACTTTGGGAGGTTGAGGCGGGAGGATTGCTTGAGCTCAAGAGTTTGAGACCAGCCTGGGCAAAATAGTGAGACCCTTTCTCTACAAAAAAAAAAGTAAATAAAATTAGCTGGGCTTGGTGGCATGCACCTGTAGTCAGTTACTTGGGAGGCTGAAGTGGGAGTAGGATTGCTTGAGCCCGGGAGGTCAATCAAGGCTGCAGTGAGCCGAGATTGCACTAGTGCACTCCAGCCTAGGCAACAGTGAGACCCTGTCTCAAAAAAAAAGAAGAAAAAAAAAGACAGTTGAATCTGTTTAATACAGTAGTTCTCAAAGTATGGTCCATAAGAACAAAACTATTTAACAATAACAGAAAGACATTATTTGACTTATAAAATGTTCTCACATTTGCGATGATGCTGCAGGGCAATGAGTAGGTAAAACCACTGGCCCCTTAGATCAAATCAAGATACCAGTGGCACCAAACTATACTAGTAGTCATTGTATTCTTCAGCATTACACACTCAGAGCAAAAAAACACATTTCACCTAATCCTAAATGAAGAAGTAAAAATTACTGGTTTTATTAAGTCTTATTCCTTAAGGACATATCTTAATTGCCTGTGTGACAAAATGGGAGGTATGTATAAAGCACTTCTGCGTACTGAAGCATGGTGGTTGTCTCAAAATAAAAATGTTTCTGTTTCTGGACCTACCCAGGCCAGGTTTTCAAAGTTGAGGATCTTAGTGCATTGCTGTTACCTCAAAATTGCACACACTACTAGTCTGTTTTTTTTTTTTTGAAACGGGAGTTTCACTCCTTTTTGCCCAGACTGTAGTGCAGTAGCATGATGTTGGCTTACTGCAACCTCCACCTCCTGGGTTCAAACGATTCTCCCTCAGCTTCCCAAGTAGCTGCGATTATAGGCGTCCACCACCACACCTGTCTAATTTTTCTGTTTTTCTTAGAGGTGGGATTTCACCCTGTTGGCCAGGCTGGTCATGAACCCCTGACCTCAGGTGATTTGCCCGTTTCTGCCTCGAAAGTGCTGGGATTTCAGGCATGCGTTACTGGGCCCAGCCCCAGTTTGTCCTTTGAAATGTTAGTTTTGTAAGATGTCAACCCTGGTGTGGTTCACTTCTGTTTCATGTTGGGACCTCTTTGCATCTGACTTACAGAAAGCTTTGCCCTCCAAAGCAACCAGTTGGTTTTAAGGAAAGGAAAATACTGATCTTTGTGATAAGCAGAGGCTTGATTGAAGCTATTAGAAGCCTTTCTTTGGAAAAAATCAGAAAAATCAAAAGAACATGAAAAGGATGATAATTATGGAAAATGAGGCCTTTGTAGCCTTGGGAATATAATAATGTATAGTCACCACAGATGTTTCAGGGAGGCCAGGTGCAGTGGCTCACACCTGTAATCCCAGCACTTTGGAAGGCTGAGGTAGGAGGATTGATTGAACCAAGGAGTTTGAGACCAGCCAGGGCAACATTGTGAGACCTAGTCTCTAGCAAAATTTTCTTCAGGGAATGCTGAAATGTCTTCTTCTCTTACAGGTTAGTCACCTTACTCAGTTTATTAATAGCAGGGGTTTCCAATTCCCAGGCGGTGGCCTGTTAGGAACCAGGCTACACAGCAGGAGGTGAGCAGCCAGGAGCATTGTCACCTGAGTTCTGCTTCCTGTCAGATTGGTGTTAGAGTCTCATAGAAGCGCAAACTCTGTTGTAAACTCTGCATTTGAGGGATCTAGGTTGTACACTCCTTATGAGAATCTAATGCCTGATAATCTGGGGTGGAATAGTCATTCTTCTCATCGTCCATCTCCACCTCTCTCCCCCTCCTCCTCCTGGAAAAATTGTTCTCCTTGAAACAGGTCCCTAGTGCCAAAAAGGTGGGGACTGCTCTACTGTAGTCTCAAAAAGGTTCATATTTGGCCTAAATCTGTAACCTGAGGAAGCATATCAAATCTTTATCATTCATGGTAAGCAGGGATGGGAGAGGAAGCAAGAATAGGAATGATTATGTGGGCAGCCAATAGGATAGGAAACTTAAAAAGAACCTACTCAGCTGAACATGTTTTGAGCCTTTGAGTCCTAATGACTAAACAGTGCAGATTAGGATAAAATTATTACGATGATACATCAGGCTTTTCATAATTTGCCCCTATCTACCTTATCTGCCAATTCTTTGTGCTTTTTTGTATTATAGCAATAATAATGATATTCCCTGTGGAAATTTTTGGTATGCCTTTGTAAAGTTTTTTCTTTTGCTTCAAATGCTTCCCCCATTCCCCCCATAAACTCATTCATACTTCACAGTCCACTGTAGACATTGTTTCTTTTTTGAATCTTTCCCTGTGAGCCTCAGAATTTTGTATATACTTTTATAATAAAAAGCTCTTATCTCTGATATAATTTGTTCCCTCTACTAGATAGACTCTGAAATTCTTCATAGTTGGATCAGTGTATTAATTTTGATATTACCATTGGACCCATGAAGTTCCTGGAATATAGTTGATAGACATTGATTGAAAAGTCAAATATGAATGAATTTTCTGATTGATTTTATTATTGTTAAAAATGTCTTGATACTGTCCCTGTTTTTCTCCTTTGTGAATTAATTGTTCACATTTCTCATCTACTGTGATACACTGAATTTAACCCTTCTCTCATTCTCTAGCATACTATTTTTTGCCCTTAACCAGTTATCTTACAGAATTTTTGTTATCGCAATTGTTAGGTGAAATTGGTGATGTTTTTACTATTTTATGGTTAAGGAATTAGAAGCATAGAGGCATTAAATAACCAGCTTTTCATAGCTGGGGTTGGAACTCTATATATTATATCATGAAATATACACAAACGTGTGAATGTTACTGTTGTGTGCACTGGGTATTTTCTGTTTTCCTCTGTGGAACTCCTACCTTTTCCCATCCTGCTCTGTGTCCCAGAAGACTTGACTTATACACGCTGAGTCAGTGGGCTCTGACTTGTGACTTCATTGATGTGGCCTCTGAATCCAAATAAATGATAAACAGTGGAATGGAGTCAGAAGTCTACTACATACACCATTTAAGATACAACTTACATGTGTACCATCCTCAAGAAAATTTCAAGTCAAAATTGCTGTTACAACATTTATTATTTTCTGCTCTAAGCATTTAAAAACCCAAAGTATAATAAAAAATAATTCTATCGGCCGGGAGCGGTGGCTCAAGCCTGTAATCCCAGCACTTTGGGAGGCCGAGGCGGGTGGATCACGAGGTCAAGAGATCGAGACCATCCCGGTCAACATTGTGAAACCCCGTCTCTACTAAAAATACAAAAAAAAAGAAATTAGCTGGGCATGGTGGTGCGTGACTGCAATCCCAGCTACTCAGGAGGCTGAGGCAGGAGAATTGCCTGAACCCAGGAGGTGGAGGTTGCGGTGAGCCGAGATCGCGCCATTGCACTCCAGCCTGGGTAGCAAGAGTGAAACTCCGTCTCAAAAAAAAAAAAAAAAAAAAAAATTCTACTTGACCAAAGTAATAGAATGCGTGTATATTACCTAAAATTTGTTCAAGATTTATGTATGAAGTTACACACTTAGACTAGTGGTCCACAAAGCCCAGCATTATTCTGAAAGAAGTACCAAGAGACTCTGGAAGAATAGCACCTTGAAACTGTTACGGAGGCACTAGATAACAAATGCTTGTCTTTTTTTTTTTTTCTGAGTTTCGCTCTTGTGCCCAGGCTGGAGTGCAATGGCCTGATCCCTGCTCACCACAACCTCTGTCTCCAGGGTTCAAGCGATTCTCCTTCCTCAGCCTCCCAAGTAGCTGGGATTACAGGTGTGTGCCACCAAGCCTGGCTAATTTTGTAGTTTTAGTAGTTTATCCATGTTGGTCAGGCTGGTGTCGAACTCCCAACCTCAGGTAATCTGCCTGCCTTGGCTTCCCAAAATGCTGGGATTACAGGCATGAGCCACCGTGTCCAGCCAACAGATACTTGTTTTAAAGGGAGAATAGCCAGTTTATTTTGCTCGGCAGATACTTGTTTTAAAGGGAGAATAGCCAGTTTATTTTGCTCGGTAATAAGAAAATAGTTCTTGAGTGAAGTTCTCAGGTAAGCTTATTACTAATACCTCAAATGTAAGAAAATATGTTTAGTTTTTAATCTGCTCTTCACTACTTCACCTCTTATGAAGGGGAAAACTTAGGGAGTGGGCCCCAGATTACTTGTCATTTAATTTGGAAATGTTCCTTTGAAAATAACTTATGTACATGATTTTAGTCACTGGTTTGTTACAGAATTTTTAAATGTAATAATTCCATTTCATTGGCCCTCAAAATTTTATCCGTTTTTAATAATCATCTCTAATCATATTGCATTAATAGCCAGGTCCTTAGGAAACATGGTAATGTATGACACTTGATTATAATGTCGCATTCCACCCAGGTGTAAAGCCAAAGTGGTGAAAATAGGACTTTAAAATACACAGAAATACTTTAGTCACCTTTAGGAATGAAAGTATAACATTAAGCAATATTTGAAGAATTAAAGATGACAGTAAGCTTGCCTAATCTTTGATTTGTACCACAGTCAACACAGCTTTTGATTCAGAGAGTCAAATTAACAAGGTTGGAAGGATCCTAATAGTTATCCTAGCCAACCACGTATCAAGTACTACCTCCCTATTAAGTGGTCCTGTAGACTATTCGTAAATGTCTACTATGGCTAAACCTTCACAGCCACTTGCAGAAGTGAGCACACTTAATATTCGAACAGCTCTGATTTAGAGTTCTTTCATTTACTGATTTTGCCTTTCTGTTGCATTTTACCTGAACCTATCTGGTTCTAATCCTTCTTGTGATAGCCATTCTGTAATTTTAAAGATTTATTTAACATTTTGGCGACTACCAGTGCAATAACCTAATCCAGACTAACACTTTCGTTTTGGGTTGCAGAACCCAGAATGAAGCTGCTGCTTATTCTGGGTTTATTTATTATGGATTGTTGATTAGAAAGATTATTCTGCACTGGTATTTTGGATTGAGGCTTGTGCATGTCTGTTCAAAGTTACATAAGGTAGAAAACTACAGCAGCACATGTGCACCCTCTTCAATTAAATAAATACAAGCAGATCTGTTTGTTAACACTCTCATTGCAGGTACTGAAGGGTTGCTGGGTTTTACAGTAACAAATGAATAAGTAATTAATGTTGATGTTATATTATTAATAGTTTTGAGTTCTGTATATTTCCTCTGACTCAGCATTTGTAAAAATAAAAGCACTTTCTAGACAGCTAGTTAGCTCTGAATACAATGTTTTCTACTACCTTTTTAAAGATTCTAGGTCACTTTAAGCAAAGAATATTGAAATCGTGTTGCAAACTTATGTTTGTGAATCAGGTTTTTCTTCATTCTATGTAATCAAAACAAAATACAGAAATAAGTTGTGTACTGAACTGTTCTCCAAAACCTCAGATTTATGATGTCTTAATACTTTCCTTGTAAATGCAGAACCCTTCCCCAACTTGATATTTATATTTCTTATAACATCCTAAATATCATGTTATAGTTTTTTATTAATGAATTTCTGAGATTAGTGGGTCCCTAAAAATAATGCTTCAGTTTAATTGGGAACCATATGTAAATTGAGTACTTGATTTATTTTTATCAGCTGAGATTTCTTTAGCTGCCATACTGCAGGGGGAATACAGATGATGGACAACTCTTTAAGATGACATGTATGAATAAATTATAAAGTGCTGATATGTTTCCCAGTAGAAGCATACGGTCAAGAAGGAATGTTTAATGCTGTTCTCTGGGAAGACTGACTGGTAACAATGGAAGTTGAATTCTGAAAAATGAATACTAGCTTACTAGTCAGTAGCTTGAAATGAATAGCAGCTTACTAGGGGTTAGAGGTGGCATTCCTGATAAAGGAGGAAGAGGAATAGAAGTTCTTTTATGTTGAATAAACAATAAGGAATTGAACATTGCTGAAATTACTGGGAGGTAGACTGGTAGGAGCTGGGGCTTAGGCAGTGTGATTGGTGTATGCCTTTAGCATAGTGCTATTGAGATGGACTTAATCTACTAGGAGTACATGGAAAAACTTTAAATGTTTAAATTAATATCAAATTCGAGTTTAAAAGGCCACTCTGTTGGCACTGTAGGGAATAAATGAGAACAGGAAGAGGTTAGGAAGCTGGGAGAGTAGTGAGTAATTCATTAGAATAACCTGTGAAAGAAATAGGCTAGCAAGGCTGGAATGGAGGGAAGGCATTCAAGATATCAGTGAGAAATGACTAATTATTAGGAAAAAAAAGTAACTTAATGATTAAGTCTTTGGTGCCATTTAGAATCACATTCAGTTCCAGCTTTGCCTTTTACCAGCTCTGTGACTTCATATGTAATTTGATTTTAATAAATTGTTTCATCATCTGTGAGTATTGTAATTGCGTAGTTGAAGCTTTAAGCAACTTTCATTTAACTAACTTGCTGAATAGTTAATAGTTGCTCTCCATTCCCTCAGTAAAAGAGACCTATGCAGTGTCCATGGCAGGCTCTCAGCTTGTCCGCCTAAGTGACGGAATTAACCAGTCACGATAGTCCTCATACTGTGTGATGTCATTTATACAAAATGTCCAGAATTGGCAAATCTATAGAGATAGAAAGTAGATCAGTGGTTATCAGAGGCTAAGTGGGGAGTGACTGCTAATGAGTATAGGGTTTCTTTCTGGGGTGATGAAATGTTCTAAAATTAATGGTTGACACAACTATGTGTCACAACTCTGAATATATTCAAAACCACTGAACCACTCTTGATAATTTTATGGTATATCTCAAGTTGTCACAGAAAAAAAAAATCTAATTCAGTTTTCCACATTTGTTTAATATGTCTTTTGGTCAAGGATCATGGACTGCATTTGATTATCATGTCTCTTTATTTACCCATGTTCCTGATGGGTTAAAATAATAAATGGTTAGTTCTCCTATAAACAAAAGAGGAAATCCTTTTCCTGAAACTTTCTTAAACATGTAGCATGGATCTAGTTTATTTTAGATGCATGTAAAATAAAACATCGGATTAAATTAAAATTCTTCCTTCATGATTATAAGCTCTTGGTGAAGACAGGTCAGACAAAGACATTTGGGTTAATGTGAGGCAAAAAATTTCTGTATCAAAGCACAATATATATACTGGCTGGAGCTAGAATTTTGAGACATTGTTTCAAGGCTTGTTTTTTAAAAATAGCTTTTAAAAGCTTCTTGAGGTATACGATATAAATATACAGAGATATATATATTATGCAAAAATATATGATATATATCTATATAACCATATATCCCATAATTTTTTCCCTTAAGAGACAGTCTTTTTCTGTTGCCTAGGCTGGAATGCAGTGGTACGATCACACCTCACTGCAGCCTTCAATTCCTGGGCTCAAGCAATCTTTCCACCTCATCCACCTGAGCAGCTGGGACTACAGGCACAAACCACCATACCTAATTAAAAAAATTTTTTTTTGTAGAGATGGGGTCTCACTCTGTCGCCCAGGCTGGTCTCAAATTCTTGGCTTCAAACAGTCCTTCCACCTTGGCCTACTGAAGTGTTGGGATTATAAGCTTGAGCCACTGTGCCTGGCCATAGTTTTGTATATAAATGTGTCACTATCATAGCTTGGTAATCGATCTAAATAGTACTGTTATATATTGTTTTAAGCCCCCAAAGTTGTCTTACCTAGATGTGGTGCTAGCAGCCATTTTATAAAGACAGGAATGTAGAATGGCAATATGCTGAAATACAAGCATACTCTGAGCACACAGACCTTCATGTCACAGTAGAAACTTTCTGCTTATAGTAATTGCCATCTTTAATTTTCGTGTTGAAAACCTTCTATGGATGTGATAGTTTATGTATCAAAGAGCAATCTCTCTTTGAAGAAACTGTGTGGCCTGGTTACAGAAGTGTCTGCTGTATCTGTAACTGTCAATGCTATTAAAAATGATTTATTTTGTCTGTTGTGATAATCAAGAGTATCTTATTTAGATATGTGCATGAGATGGTTGGCAAACACCAAGTTAAGGTATTTTACTATAGAATATAGATAGATGTGTTTTCTTCTGGGTTTCCCTACCCCTTTATATACCTTGATTTTAATTTTTATCAAGTGTGTCTCTTTGGCCTTTGCCGCTGTGGCCCATTGATCTGTCCATCTGTCTGTTACAGTGCATATTGGGTACTTCCAGAAGTATGAATTCAGTGATGCAAAGGACAGGCGGGCTGCAGCAGCAAAGGTAGGACAGAATCATTCCAAAGACAAGTCATTAAAGGACCATTAAACACACATACTTACACACAAGACAATGGCAACAAGTACCTCATTAATTAAAGGCACATCATTTATCCTATAAATCTTTATGGGAAAGCTTGTTCTGACATGACAAATGTGACGTACTTGTAAAGGGCACAGTTTTATTATTATGTTTTAAACCAGAAGCCTACTTGACACTTAGGCAACAAAGTAATTGGGATTTACCACTGCCTTTAAGATGCTGAATAATAGCATCTTAAATGGAGGATATTAAGAGTATTAATTTGATTCATGGAGTTGGCTGATTTTCAGAAATGTGATAAAGGATCCTATTTTGTAAACTGTGGGAGGAGAAACAGAAAAGATAGATTGAGCTATGTGTGTATATTTATGTGATAATGTTTATATTCCTGATTCCGGAATATTTTGATGAAAATAAGCTAAATCTTCCAGTTATTTTGCCAACTTCTGTGAGGAAGATTAAGAAATTCTATTTAAATATTTGTACCATTTACTTAAGTATTTGTATCAATTTATTGCTAAATGATAGCAGTTATAATAGCAATTTCTGGCTTTAAGAAAATTACTGGGTTAGGATGGAAGGGCAATAGCATTTTTATTCTGAATCCTAAAACGTAAATTACAGGGAAGTTTTAAGACATTGCAAACAGTTGAAGATGAAATGGAAAACTTAAAAGGCTAAGTGTTAGGTTGCATGTATCATTCTAGTATTGGCTGTAAAGTGATGTGCTATAGGGGTGGTGGAATGATGCAGATATTTACATCATTTTCTATGCTGTTAATGCTTCTAAAAAGAAAAGGGGCTATGTTTTCCTGAACAGGTTAATAGAGTGCTTCTCAAGGCTTCCCAAATGAAGTCAGATAAAAATTTTTATTTGGTCTTCAGTGAAGATGGCTAGGTTTTCAAAGTAACTGTAAAACCTAAGATGTTACCGCTGCCTAAATTCTGACTCAAATGCTGATGTTAGTTAATACTTCTATAAACTCCACATACTATATTGAGGACATATAGTTTCTTGAATGTGGAAGTGAAGCTTCATAATATATCATAGTTGGGATGTTGCAAAATCAATAGTGTTAAAATGTTTTGGGTTTTTTAAAGATTTTTTTTTTTCCAGGGGGTGGTCTTGGAAACCCTATCAATAATCTGTTTTTGGTTTTACCAGAGGTTTAGCACCTTCTCCCAAATGTATTTAGGTATTTAATATTCCACTAAATAGATCACAAAAGGGGAGTCTTAAGGAGGTAAAAATGTGAACTTCTTAACTAGATCTAAACCACTGTTCAGAAAGATTTGACTTTTTAAAATAAAAATGAGGTACATTTGTGTTCTTACTTACTTCTACTCCAGTTCTGCTTTATTCTTCAAGTTGCTGTTTTTCCTTCAGCAGTATACTATAGATTTTAAAATTATATGTTATTTTCTAATATAACCATATCAGTTGATCAGTTTTCCTATTGTTAGACATTTAATTCACTTTGTATTTGTGTCTTCTCCTTTCTTTATGACTGTGATTTTTTTTACGTTTTAGCCTTTTTATCTTTGGCATTCTGAAGAGATGTGAATTTTCCGATCTATTGTACTGGATCTTTAGTAGACCCTTTCAACTGGAAGACTTGTGTCCTTATGAAGCTTTGGGAAATTTACTTCTGTTACTCCTTTGCTAATTTCCTTTCCTCTCCTCTCCTTTTGAAATTCCTGTTAGTTGAATGTTAAAAACAATGGACATAACTTAAAATAATGATAAGTTATGGAAGAAAGACTGAGGGATGCATGTAGCAGTGCTAAATCCTCATCTTTCACATGAGGCAGGTGATAATATCTAAAATGGAAAAATAACTCTTTGAGCATAAGCATATTATTTAGGATAAAAGTACTAGAAGACACAGAAGAGTTTAAAATGGTTACCTCAGAGGATTAGAAATCAGTAATGACTGAGGTATGGCAAAAAAGACTGTTAAATCTTACAGTACCATTAACTTTTAAAACTATGTATATATATTAAATAAAATAATTTAAAAGTGATTTAATGTAATCCCTAAGGTCTGCATTTAGTGATACCTTCATTCTTTAAAATCTCTTCAGGACAGTTATGTAGATGTGTTCCTAGACCAGCTATTCACTCTCAGCCTTCATCAAAGGATGTACACATTATTCCTGTGTCACAATTCTTAATTATTGAGCTGTATATTTTGAGAAAAATTGACAGAATGTACTAGAGATTTACATGGCCTGTTGTTGCTTGTTTTGTTGTTGTTTTTGAGGTAGAGTCTCGTTCTTGTTGCCCAGGCTAGAGTGCAATGGCATAATCTTGGCTCACCCCAACATCCGCCTCCCGGGTTCAAATGATTCTCCTGCCTCAGCCTCCTGAGTAGCTGGGATTACAGGGATGTGCCACTATGCCTGGCAAATTTTGTATTTTTTTTGCTAGAGATGGGGTTTCTCCATGTTGGTCAGGCTGCTCCCGAACAACTGACCTCAGGTGATCTGCCCGTCTTGGCCTCTCAGAGTGCTGGAATTACAGGTGTGAGCCACTGTGCCCAGCTGATTGGTTGGTTTTAAAACTTAAAGGATACAGGAATATATTTTTGTCTAATTCAAGGTCATTTGAATTTATGACTTTTATTAACTTTAAATAAATCTACAATGGCTTTTTTCAAAAGTAGGGTTTTTCTTACAAAACAGTTTGTGAGATAAATTTGTTTAAATAAAACCCCACTCTTTGAAAATAAAATTAGAAGTATGGTTTTCAAATAATCTTATGTTATTGAAACAAAATTTTATTTACCGTGTATACCTATATATAGTATAGATGAGTAAGAAGCAGTCAGTGAATTGCTGATCAGTATCTTAGCACTTAACAGTAAGTGTTTTGAGTTGCATGGTTTGAGAAAGTACTGGTTCAAATGCTGTTAAAAATCAAATTTTTGTATGCTGTCTCTAGATGATTGGATGACCTAGTGGTTGTGTCAGTTGAAGAAGTGGAGTTGCATAGAAGTCACTCAGATGTTTTGCTGTGTGCTTGGTAGAACATTTTTAGATGTGCCGCAAGAGATATGTGGAATGCTAATACTTAGGGATTGACAGTTGGAACCCAGAAATAAGAATGTGAACAAATAAATTGAAAGGTTACAAAATGACTTTAATCATTTCACAATTCTGAACCACCACAAAAATAATAAAGTAGTATGAGGTATTTTATATTTATGGTTTAGATTAGCCCCATTTTGCCAGGGCAGTTTGGAATTTAAGTTATCTGGTTCTTGGCCCTGCCTTTATGTATCCTTTTTATCAATAGGGCTTTTTTGCCCACTCAAGGAATAGCCAGTTAAGAAACTGCAATCCAAGCAAATCTTGCCTTATGAATGGGATTTCAGGTAACAGGAAAAGTTTAAAAACTAGGGTGTTACGTGTTGGAAGTGACTTGTCTCTCGACTGCTATTTAAGTCTTGAGTTTGTTTTTCTGATACAAAATAGAACAATACCTTACCTATTGCTTCTATTGTTTTTGTAAGTATATCCTTTTCATTATCCTTTCCTCCTTTGGTTTGAATTTTTATGGAAGAAATCAAATGATTATACATAGTGATAATATCCCTTCCATTTATAGAAACATTATATTAAATGCTGATTAAACTCTTGATATTTTCTAGAGGTGAAATCTTTTTTTTTTTTTTTTTTTTTTTTTTTGAGATGGAGTTTCGCTCTTGTTACCCAGGCTGGAGTGCAATGGCGCAATCTCGGCTCACCGCAACCTCTGCCTCCCGGGTTCAAGCAATTCTCCTGCCTCAGCCTCCTGAGTAGCTGGGATTACAGGCACGCGCCAACATGCCCAGCTAATTTTTTGTATTTTTAGTAGAGACGGGGTTTCACCATGTTGACCAGGATGGTCTCGATCTCTTGACCTCGTGATCCACCCGCCTCGGCCTCCCAAAGTGCTGGGATTACAGGCTTGAGCCACCGCGCCCGGCCGGTGAAATCTTTATAATATATTTAGGATGGTGTAGAAGGAAGTAATTTCCCTCATAAAATAAATGTGCAAAGAACAGCAAAGCCCCTATGTGTTATTGGCTAGGCGTATTTATTAACAAGTTTGGATGCATCAGGTTTACATTTGTAAATCAAATGCATACCACTGCAAAATTTCAAATTGTCATGTATTTACAGGATAGCCAACAGTTAATTGAAACTTGCCATGGTTAAATTTTGCTTTAAATAATCTCCAAAAGTAATGAGTGGCTGGGCACTCACTCATGCATGTAATCCCAGCACTTTGGGAGGCTGAGGCAGGCAGATTGCTTCAGCCCAAGAGTTTCAGACCAGCCTGGGCAACATGGCAAAACCCTGTCTCTACAAAAAAAATGCAAAAATTAACCTGGCATCATATTGCATGCCTGTAGTCCCTGCTACTTGGGAGGCTGAAGTTGGAGGATTGCTTGAGCCTGAGAGGCAGAAGCTTCCGTGAGCCAAGATCTTGCCACTGTACTCCAGCCTGGGTGACAGAGCCAGACCCTGTCTCAAAATGAAAACAAAAAAATTAGTGAGTGATGTAAGTATGACATTCCTGCTGAAGTAATCTGGGAAGCATCTACAAGGGGTAGTTTTCCCAAGAATATTACCCTCAACATTTTTACCTTTTCTTTTACCTTTCTTCTCTGAAGGTATCTTAAAAGTAAATACTCAAAACTAGAAAGTTTGATTATTAGTGTTTAGTTGTAAATTCTTTTAAAATGCACATTACTTTTAAGTCATCTAGAGATTGTGTGGATTGTCTCCCTCAGCCCCACTAAGTGCTTCTCTGTCTTCAGTGGTCTAGAAGGCCAAAAATGGTTTCTCGGACTATCTTGCATTTAGGGTTCTAGATATAAAATAGTTGATGACAATTAGACTATATATATATGGGAGATTTGAAGGGAGTTTCTTCGTTTTTCTGGTCTGGGTCATGAAGAAGTGAGATTTTGCCAATAGTAGCAAAACTGCAGCATAGCATTATTTGTTCTCCAGCATCTTGAGTTATCAAGAGGCTTTTGTGGCTAAGGCAGCAGCTAGACTGTTTCATCGTTTACATACCGTAGCTTCTGGGGTATTCAGAGGCAGTTGTGACAACTTCCTGATTCAGGCTTTCCAATCCTTGGATAACAGTTATTTGCCATATGTTCTTAGATTTAGTGGTTCCATTGGTAGCTTCTTGTGATTTCAGTTCTGTAGTATTCTGGTAGTCACTTCTGGAGACATTCCCTATAGCCCCGCCTTCATTCTTTCCCATAATTAAGTACCTGATTCTTTTTAACTTGCCGTATTCTCAAAATATCTAGTGGTTTCTATTCCCTCCACCAAATCCTGATTGACCAAAGTCAAGAGCATCCTTTGATGACAAAATGCTACTCTTCCGTTTTGTAGATAGTACTGTATGTGATGCAGTATTTTTCTTGACCCTTTCTTTGGACTTGTGATGGGGTACCCCATTTACTTGGCCTGCAGCACTCAACCGCTTGCAGGAGGGAGCACGTGAGCAAGTAAATGCAGGATCTAGCCGGCTGCTTTGGGTGCTGTCAGGAGCAAGTTTCATGCAGGCCCCACGAAGGCACCCAGGTTGCAGTACCGGTGACCGCTGAAGCCTCAGAGGGTGTTTTACAGTGCTCCCTTAGCTCTACCATCTGTGGACAGCGGTGTGTTACCAGCTCAGTGGGCCCCTTGCTTTGTGTGGGGCGGCTGCCCTCTACTAGTGAGGACAGAGAGCCAGTGTGACAGCTTTTTTTTTTTCCTTCCCAAGATGGAGTTTCGCCCTTGTTGTCCAAGCTAGAGTGCAGTGGCTCGATCTCAGCTCACTGCAGCCTCCACCTCCTGGGTTCAGGAGATTCTCCTGCCTCAGCCTCCTGAATAGCTGGGATTATAGGCACCCGCCACCATGCCCAGCTAATTTTTGTATTTTTAGTAGAGACAGCGTTTTGCCATGTTGGCTAGGTTTGTCTTCAACTCTTGACCTCAGGTTGATCCACCTGCCTTGGCCTCCCAAAGTGTTGGATTTACAGACGTGAGCCACTGCGCCCAGGTAGACAGCCTTTTTTGGGCACCCGCATTCAGTGGGTCCCAAGCTCTTTCTTGTCCCACATTCAAGAAGAATGAGGTCATGCCAGACATTTGAAGGATGGTGGAGGCAGAGAATTTTCTTTAGTGATGAAAATGGCTCTCAGCAGAGAAGGAAGCTAAAGAGGGGACAGGATGGGCAGATAATCTTCCCTGATGTCAAGCCATCCCTCTGAAGTCCAGGCACCTTTCCAGTCAAGTTGCTTCTCTCCCTTTACTGACTGAGTCTGGGGTCTTTATCCACACAGAATGAGGGGTGGGATGGGCTGTCAGTAGTTTTAGAAAAGGCAACATTCGATTGGGAAAAAGACATTATTCAGAAAGAACAAATTGGGAGAGAATTGGTGAACAAGGATAGAAGTTCTCACTTTGGGCCACAGTTCAGGGTTTTGGTTCCAAGTTGTGGTTTCACTGGGTACCCGCCCCTGTCTGCCTAGAATGTCTCTGCCTCCTGCCTCTGTCATTGAACTTCAGATATATAAAGAGGTTATTCTCTGATATGTCATTGACTGAGCATTAATTATATTGACCCTTTTAGTGACTAAGTATAAAGCTCTCAACAAACTTATATACCTTTAAAAAGAAGAAAGACTATACCTGAATTACACATAATAATTTCTTAGAAGGCATCAAGTTTTTAATCAAATCTGAGGACCGTTTGGAAATGAAACCATTTACAGTTGCAGTTTAACCAACTCTTCAAGAGCATTACCTCCTGTAGCTTATATCAGTGCTCCTCAAACTTTAATATGCATACATATCACCTTGGGAACACTTGAGGTGTCTTTGAAGTGAAGATTCAGTAGATGTCGGTTGGGACTTAGGATTTTACGTTTCTAACAAACTCGGGTGATTGTGATTTTGTGAACCACAATTTGAGTAGCAAAGCCTATAGTGTTTATAGTTATAAATAAAAATAATTTATATTTCTATTTATGTGAACTTCTTTTTGAGTATTAATAATTCACAGAAATTTACCTGTTTTTTTTTTTTTTTTTTTTTTGAGACAGTCTTGCTCTGTTGCCCAGGCTGGAATGCAGTGGCATTCCATCTCGGCTCACTGCAGTCTCCACCGCCTAGGTTCAAGCAATTCTGCCTCAGCCTCCAAAGTCACTGGGATTACAGGTGCACACCACCACGCTTGGCTAATTTTTGTATTTTTAGTAGAGATGGGGTTTAACCATGTTGGTCAGGCTGGTCTCGAACTCCTAACCTTGTGATCCACCCAACTCGGCCTCCCAAAGTGCTGAAATTACAGGTGTGAGCCACCGCGCCTGGTCTCAGAAATTTGCCTTTTTAACCCAAAAATTGATTATTGTACACTGCTCAAAAGCTTGCTTTTTTTTTTCGCTTAGTAATATCTTTCTCATGAATAACCTTCCATGGCAGTACATACTGATCAGTTTAATTTTAATGGCTGCATATTTCAAGTATGAATATAGCATAATTTATAGGCAAGCTCCTTTTGAAAAAATGTAGAAGTGGGAAAATGCTTTCCCAAATAATGTGGATATGAAAATTCTTATACTTCTATACTTGGTATTTCTGTTGAGCAGGTTCCTAGAATGGGGATTTCTAGGTCCTAGTTCATGTGCATTTTAAATTTTCTGCCACACCTCGAGATTTGACCAAAGTTGCCATCTCGACAACAAATTATGACCTGTTTCTCTTACCTTTGTCACTGAATATATCAGTTTAGTTTAGTTTTGTGTTGTGTTGTGTTGTGTTGTGTTGTGTTGTGTTGTGTTGTGTTGTGTTTTGTCTTTTTCCTTCGAGACAGGGACTTGCTCTGTTGCCCAGAGCTGGAATGCAATGTTGTGATCTCAGCTCACGGCAGCCTCTGCCTCCTAGGTTCAAGCAATTCTCCTGCCTTACCCTCCTGAGTAGCTGGAATTATAGGCACGTGCCACCATGCCTGGCTAATTTTTGTATTTTTAGTAGAAGACAGGGTTTCACCATGTTAGCCAAGCTTCTCTCGAACTCCTGACCTCATGATCCGACTGCCTCAGCAGGGATTACAGGCGTGAGCTACTGCGCCCAGCTCATAGATAGTATCAGTTTTTAAGAACTTAGTCATTGTGGAAGATTTGAAGCATTCATTGTAATAAGGAGATTAGATGTTTTCTTGTGTTTTTCAGCCAAGTGTAACTTGTGAATTGATGAAGTGTCCATTTTTGTTGGATTATTTTCTTTATGAATGAGTATGCGTATTTAATTTTGTTGTAGAGTTTATAAATATTCCTTAGAATACAGATGTTTTTGTACTTCGTGGCCTTTCCGTTTCTAATACTGTTTAAGAAGTATTTTAAAAATACTCTTTAAATTTTGAACCATAAGCAGCTCATTGGAGGAGCTTGTAGATTTGATGAAAACATTAGCCCATTCTTCTGTAGGAAAATCTTAAAACTGAGTGCCTCTAACCTATTTAATTCTCTTTCAGATCAAATTCTGAAATAATAAAAAGGTGGGTTTTGGAGGCTTTCTCTGTATGCGAACCGGAATTTTTTTTTTTTTTTTTTTTTTTTACTTAGCTTTATCCTAAAATAAGAAAGTTGTCTCTGGAGATTTTTGAAAAAGCAGTTGCCTCCCACCTTGCTAAATAAAGGAATGCCATTCAGCAGTTTGGTTGTGAATTGATTGATTGATTGAGACAAGTTCCGCTCTGTCACCCAGGCTGTAGTGCAGTGACACAATCTCAGCTCACTGCAACCTCTGGATCCTGGGTTCAAGTGTTTCTCTTGCCTCAGCTTCCCAAATAGCTGGGATTACAGGCGCATGCCACCATGCTCGGCTAATATTTGTGTATTTTTATAGGGACGAGGTTTTGCCATGTTGGCCAGGCTGGTCTCAAAACTCTGACCTCAAGTGATCCACCTGCCTTGGCCTCCCAAAGTGCTGTGATTACAGGTGTGAGCAACCAAGTCTGGCTTTGGTTGTGATTCTACCTGGAGAGTTTGTCACACTCTTGAATGTGGGCCTGTCTGCCCACATGTGTGCATCCACATTATGGTTCTCCACCTTGACTGCTTATTGGAATCTCTTGGGAGCTTTTGAAAATAGTAATGCCCAGGTCTCCTCCTCAGCCCTCTTCCTCACCCCCAATATTCTGATGTATTTGGTCTGGGGTGTAGCTTGTTTAAAAGCTTCTTAGATGGCTGTGCACAGTGGCTCATGCCCTATAATCCCAGTGCTTGGGAGGCTGAGGCTGGAGGATTGCTTTAGCCCAGGAATTTGAGAGCAGCCTGGGCAACATAGCAAGATTCTGTCTCTAAAAATGAATGAATGGATGGATGGATGAATGAACCAACAAACATAGCAAGATCATGTTTCTAAAAATGAATGAATGAATGAATAAATAAATAATTAAAAGCTTCCTAGTTGATTATTATGTGCTACTAAAATTGAAAACCATTTGATCAAAGGATAGGGGATGATGGTTAAAGCTTTATCTGGGACATTTGACCTAATTGGAGTCACTAGTAAACTTTTTTAAAATGCAAAACTTTAAAGCAGATACAGCTGCTGTGAGCCTGGAATGTCATTTTCTTTAGATTATTAAAATACTAGATTGCCACATTCATGGGAGTTCTACAGATGTGCTTTTTCAGAGCCTCTGTAATGGGAAATTGTTTAGAGCAGTAGTTCCCAGTTCTGGCTACATGTCAGGATCATCTGGGGACCTTCAGATAAAAATGTTGAATGAAAACATATACTCATATACTCATATTCTACCCCTGACAGTTGAATCAGAATTGCTGGGGGTAAAGCCCAATTAATGATTAATTTTTTTTTTTTTTTTTTTTTTGAGCTGGGCATGCACCACCATGCCCAGCTAATTTTTTGTATTTTTAGTAGAGACGGGGTTTCACCATGTCGACCAGGATGGTCTCGAGCTCTCTACCTCGTGATCCACCCGCCTCAGCCTCCCAAAGTGCTGGGATTACAGGCTTGAGCCACCGCACCCGGCAATGATTAATTTTTAAAGTTCCTCAAGAGATTCTAATATGTAGCCAGAATGGATGGGGACAGGGCGTACTGATTTAGAGTTATATAACTAGAAAAGATGTAAGTTTTTGGTTGCCTTATGGTCCTAAAAGTTAAATGTACTGCTGCTAGTATTAGTCCTACTTTTCTGATTCTAGTGATTTTACTCAAACTGTTTTTGTTTGGTTTGTTTATATCCTCTAAAAAGTATGAAGAGCTCTTTATTTCAGCCAAGAGCTTGAATTGGCTTTTCACTAAACTATCAGTTCTGGTGGCACACAGAAGTGAATTTCTCTGCTTTGACAAGTCCTGGTAGGGATGGTGCTATAATCATAAATTAAATAATTCCTCCATATATTCAAATCCTATTAGACTTTTTTATCTTGGACCAAGTCATTTAGCGTCTATAACCTCATCTGCAAAATGTAAATCATATCTACCTTGCATAAAATACTGATGTGAGGATTAAATGAAATAATGTATATAAAGTATCTAGCATTATTTCTGGCGCTACATAATTTCAAATCTGTGTTCTCCTGTTTGGCTTCCCTTTTACTCTCATTGTTCTTTTTTGATACAGAGTCACTCTCCGTTGCCCAGGCTGGAGTCTAGTGACAATGATCTCGGCTCACTGAAACCTCCACCTCCTGGCCTCCTGCTTTCAAGCAATTCTCCTGCTTTGCCTTCCGAGTAGCTGGAACTACAGGCACAAGCCACCATGCCCTGCTAATTTTTGTGTTTTTAGTAGAGACGAGCTTTCACCATATTGGTCAGGCTGGTCTCAAAACTCCTGATGTTAGATGATCCACCCACCTTGGCCTCCCAGAGTGCTGGGATTACACTGCGCCTGCCCCCCCACCCCTTTTTTTTTTTGAGACTGAGTCTTGCTCTGTCACCCAGGCTAGAGCATTGGCCCTATTTCTGCTCACTGCAACCTCCACCTTCTGGGTTCAGGTGATTCTCATGCCTTAGCCTCCCAAGTAGCTGGGATTACAGGCATGCGTCACCACTCTGGCTAACTTTTGTATTTTTAGTAGAGCTGAGGTTTCACCATGTTGGGCAGTCTAGTCTTGAACTCCTGACCTCAAGTGATCATTTGTCTCAACCTCCCAAAGTGCTGGGATTACAGGTGTAAGCCCAGCACCTTTTTTTTTTTTTTTTTTTTTTTTTTTTAAAGTGAGATGGGGCCTCACTCTGCTGCCTAGGCTAGAATGCAATGACAATTCAGATGGGATCCTGGCACACTACAACTTTGAACTCCTTAGCTTAAGTGATCCTCCTGCCTCAGCCTCCTGAATAGCTGGACTACAGGCATGTCCCACCTTTCCTGGCCTGTGCCCTGTAATGTTGGCTTTTCCACTGTGTCATGTAAATGGAATCAAACTCATTTTTAAATTGGGCTTTTATTTTCTTATTGTTAGGTTTTGAGATAATTTGAAATTATTATAGGTACAAATTCTTCGTCAGTAGGTAATTTGCAGCTATCTTTTCCTAGTCTGTGATATATCTTGTATTCTCATAACAGTGTGTTTTTACTTTTGGTGGATTTCAGTGTTGCCAATTTTCTCTTATGGATTATGCTTTTGATGTATGTATGAACTATTTGTGTAACTCAAGGTCTCAAACATTTTCTAAGTTTTATAGTCTGATTTACATTTGGGTCTCATCCATTATTAATTTTTTATTAAATGTGAGCTAAAGTACATTTTAAAAATGTGTACATCTTAATCTATTACTGTTTTTTTGTGAAAAATCAGTTTTGCTGTATTTATGTGGGTCTATTTCTGGTTTCTCTTTGATTCTTTGGATCTGTGTATCTTTTTGCCTGTACTGTAACTTAATATTATGTTTTGAAATCAGGTGTTCTGTTTTAAAATTTTTCAAAATTTCACGATTCTAGTTTCATTGGTATTCCATATAAACTTTAGAATCACTTTGATATTTACCCCAAAATCCTTGGATTTTGATTGGCATTGAGTGGAATCTGGAGGTCAGTTTGGGAAGAATTAACATTTTAACTATTTTGTTTTCCAATCCCTAAAGATGGTGTATATCTCCATTATTTAGATCTTATTAAAATTTATTTCATCAGTATTTTGCAGTTTTTAGTGTACGTGTTCTTCATATATTAAATTTATATGTATATATTTCACATTTTGTTGCTATTGTAAGTGGCACTTTAAATTTTTTTGATTTTCAGTTACTCATTGCTAGTATGTAAAAATATAGCTGATCTTTTATATTAGCCTTGGACTTTGCTAACCTCATTTCTTCTAAGATTATTTTTTATAGATTAATAGGATTTTCTGCATAGCCACATACGTAGTCATCTGTTACTAGAAACAGCTTTTTTCCTTTCCATTTTCTATCTTTTATTTCTTTTTTTCTTGCCATATTGTATTTGTAAGACTCCAGTACAGAGTTGACTAGGATTGATGAAAGTGGACATCCTTGTTTTGTTTCAGGTCTTAGGGGAAAGGCATGTGGTCTGTCGCCATTCATATAATGTTAACATTAGTTTTTTGTTTTGGTAGATTACTAAATGGAAGAAGTATCTTTTCTGTTTTTTATTATTGAGATGGAGTCTCGTGTTGCCCATACTGGAGTACAGTGGCACCATCTCAGCTCAACTACGGCTTCTGACTTTCAGATCAAGTGATTCTCCTGCCTTACACAGCCTCCGGAGTAGCTGGGATTATAGGCACCCACCACCACACACCTAGCTAATTTGTGTATTTTTGTAGAGCTATGGTTTCACCTTGTTGGGCAGACAAGTCTCGAACTCCTGACCACCTCAAGTGATCCACTTGCTTCTGCCTCCCAGGGTGTTAGGATTATGTGTGTGAGCCACCGCACCTGCCCTAGAAGTGCCTGTTCCTAGTTTGCTGAGAGATTTTTATGATAGTGGATGTTGAATTTTGTCAAATGCTTTATCTGTAACCTATCCTATGACTTCTTCATTAGGCATTTAGTGTGGTAATTAAATTGAATTTTGAATGTTTAAGACTAGCCTTAAAATCCTGGGATGAACCACACTTGACCTTGGTGTAGTTATCCTTTTTATATAATGCTAGATTGGATTTCCTAATATTTTGTTGAGGATTTTTGCATCTTTGTTCATACAGTAATTTTCTTGAAATGTCTTTGTCGAATTTTGATATCAGTATGATCCTATGGGAATTGGGGAGTGGTCCATCTTTGTCTAGTTTTTGGAAGAGTTGTGTAGATTTGTTTTTTTTTTTTCTTCTTCTTCTTATTCTGCTTCCTTGAATGATCAGTAGAATTTACCAGTGATAAGTTTTTGGTTCATGAGATTTCTTTGTGGAATAGAGTTAATTACATATTCAATTTGCTTAATAGGTACCGGGGCGTTTGTGTTACCTGTTTTTCCTTTAGTGAAGTTTAGTAATTTGTGTCTTTGAGAATTTGGCCTGTTTTATTGAGTTGATGAATTTAATGGGCAAAGAGTTCATAGTATTTGCTTTTTCATCCAAGGGAGAGTTTTATTAGTTTCATTCATCTTTAGCTTTTGGTTTTGTTTCTCTTTTTTTCCCCCCCTCTCAATTTCATTGGCTTCTCTTTATTATTCCCTTTCTTCTGCTTGCTTTGGATTTTTCTTCCCTTTTTTTCCCCTGAAGTATTTGAGGTCTTTCTGATTTTCTTATATAAGCATTTAATGTGATAAACTTTCCTGTAAACACTATTATGTCCCACAACTTTGATATGTTGCATTTTCATTTTTGTCTAGTTCAAGATATTTTCTAGTTTTATTTGAGATTTCCTCTTTCAAGCTTGTATTTAGTAAAATATGGTTTAATTTGGAAGTAGGCTGTCTACATATTCAGTGGATTACTGAGAGGAGTTTTGAAATCTCTTAAATATAATTATAGAATCATCTGTTTGATTTCTGTACGTTTTTGCTTTATTTTGAAGTTATACTGGTAATTTTCCTTGTTCTGTAGTTTGCTTTATCTGATAGAAATATAGCCACAGCCGGGCGCGGTGGCTCAAGCCTGTAATCCCAGCACTTTGGGAGGCCGAGGCGGGTGGATCACGAGGTCAAGAGATCGAGACCATCCCGGTCAACATAGTGAAACCCCGTCTCTACTAAAAATACAAAAAATTAGCTGGGCATGGTGGCACGTGCCTGTAATCCCAGCTACTCAGGAGGCTGAGGCAGGAGAATTGCCTGAACCCAGGAGGCGGAGGTTGCGATGAGCCGAGATCGCGCCATTGCACTCCAGCCTGGGTAACAAGAGCAAAACTCTGTCTCAAAAAAAAAAAAAAAGAAATATAGCCACAGTAGCTTTCATTTGGTTAGTGTTTGCATGATATATCTTTTCTCATCTTTTTGCTTTTAATCTCTACATATCATTATATTGAAAACTGAGCTGTTATGGACAGTATATAGTTTTGCCATTAAAAAAAAAAATCTGAGTGGTTGCCCAAATGGTTTGTTTTGAACATTTATACTTGATGTAATTACTTATGTAGTTGAATTTAGGCCTTTTAAAATTATTATTATTTTTAAATTTATTTTACTTTAGATACATACTATTTCTGGCATTTCTCCCCATGTTATCCCTCCCCATCCTCCCCTCCCTCCCCACCGCCCGTTGTCTCTCCCCTACCCCCCCACAACTGTCCCCTGTGTGTGATGCTCCTCTCCCTGAGTCCACGTGTTCTCATTGTTCAACACCCACCTATGAGTGAGAACATATGGTGCTTAGCTTTCTGTTCTTTGGTCAATTTGCTGAGAATGATGGTTTCCAGATTCATCCAAGTCCCTACAAAGGACGTGAACTCATTGTTTTTTATGGCTGCGTAGTATTCCATGGTGTATATGTACCACATTTTCTTTGTCCAGTCTATCATTGATAGGCATTTGGGTTGGTTCCAGGTCTTTGCTATTGTACATGGGGCTGCAATGAATCTACATGTCTTTATAGTAGAATGATTTATAGTTCTTCGGGTATATACCCAATAGTGGGATTGCTGGGTCAAATGGAATTTCTATTTCTAGATCCTTGAGAAATCACCACACTGTCTTCCACAATGGTTGAACTAATTTACACTCCCACCAACTGTGTAAGAGTGTTCCTATTTTTTCTTTGTTCCTCCTTTTTCTGCCTTTTAGATTATTTGAAATTTTAAAAATATTCTAGTTTATGTATCTATTGGCTTTTAAAAAGCTTTATCTCTTGGTCTTATGATTTTAGTGGTTGTACTAGGAATTATCATATAAATATCTAACTCTTGACATTCTAGTTAGGGTAACTATTTTATCTCCTCAAAGTAAAACAGATTTTCCCTCAGCCTCTTTATATGATAGTTGTCATATGTGTTATGTCTATAAACATTTAACTCTTCCCACCAAGCATGATGTTACAGTATTTACCATTCTGTTGCTCTTCCTTCTTTCCTGTGTTTGCAAGTTTACCCCAGTATCGTTTCCCTTCCAACCAAATAATTTCTTATATAGCTTTTCTTTTAGAGCAGGTCTTTCTCTAGCTCTTTTTCCCCTTCCATCCCTCTTTCCCTTCCTTCCTCCCTCTCTGTCTCTGTCTCTAAGACAAGAGTCTTGCCTTGTTGCTCAGGCTGGAGTGCAGTGGTGTGATCATAGCTCATTGCAGCCTCAACCTCCCAGGATCAAATGATCCTCTCATCTCAGCCTCCCCAGCTACTGGGACTACAGACAAATGCCACCACGCTCAGCTAATTTTGTGTAGTTTTTGTAGAAGTGGAGTCTCACCATGTTGCCCAGGCTAGTCTTGAACTTCTGGGCTCCTGTGATCTTCCTGCCTCAGCCTCCCAAAGGACTGGAATTAGAGGCATGAGCCACTGTGCCTAACCTGTTCTTGTTATTTGTTTGATAATGTCTTTGTCATCATTTCTGAAATATACTTTCACTGAATATGGAATTCTAGCCTGATACTTTTGTTAACCCACAAGGCCCTGAGAGATTGTTCATTTTTTAAAAAATATTTCTTCTTTCTTTTATTTTTATTGGATAATTTCTGTTGCCATGTCTTCAAGTTCACTGACTCTTCTTGTCATCTTTCTGATAGTGAGCCAGTCCAGTGAGTGAGTTCTAAAATTTCCATTTAAAAAAAAAAAAAAAGTAAACTCTTTCTTTTTGAGAATTTCAGATGGCGCACAGTGACTCATGCCTATAATCTCAGCACTTTGGAAGGCCGAGGTGGGAGGATCATTTTGAGTCTAGGATTTCGAGACCAGCTTGGGCAATATAGCAAAACCTTGTTTCCACTAAAAATAAAAAATATTAGCTGGGTGTGACAGCGTATGCCTGTAATTCTAGCTATTCAGGAGGCTGAGGTGGGAGAATCACCTGAATCCAAGAGGTTGAGGCTACAGTGAGCTGAGATTGCACCACTGCACTTCATCTTGGACAACAGAGTAAGACCTTGTCTCAAAAAAAATAATTTCGGCCAGGCACAGTGGCTCACACCTGTAATCACAGCACTTTTGGAGGCCAAAGTGGGTGGATCGCTTGATCAGGAGTTCAAGACCAGCCTGGGCAACAAGACGAAACCCTGTCTCTACTAAAAATAAAAAAATTAGCAGGACATGGTGGTGTCCACCTATAATCCCAGCTACTCGGAAGGCTAAGGCAGGAGAATCGCTTGAACTTGGGAATTTGAGGCTGCAGTGAGCCTAGATGATGCCACTGCATTCCAGCCTGGATGACAGAGCAAGATTCCATCCAAAAAAAAAAAAAACCAAGAGAATTTTGTATTTCGTTTGTTTTAAGGTGTTCACTTTTTACCTAATGGATCGTGGTTTTAATAACTGCTTTAAAAGTTGATAATTGTAATATCTGGGTCATCTAGAAGTCAGCATCTGTTGATTATCTTCTGCTTTAAGAATTGGTCGGTTTTGGCCGGGCACGGTGGCTCAAGCCTGTAATCCCAGCACTTTGGGAGGCCGAGGTGGGTGGATCACGAGGTCGAGAGATCGAGACCATCCTGGTCAACATGGTGAAACCCCGTCTCTACTAAAAATACAAAAAATTAGCTGGGCATGGTGGTGCGTGCCTGTAATCCCAGCTACTCAGGAGGCTGAGGCAGGAGAATTGCCTGAACCCAGGAGGCGGGAGGTTGTGGTGAGCCGAGATCGTGCCATTGCACTCCAACCTGGGTAACAAGAGCGAAACTCCGTCTCAAAAAAAAAAAAAAAAGAATTGGTCAGTTTTTTTGTTTCTGTATTTGCTATGTCTCGTAGTTTAGATTCTGTCCCAGATGTTTTGATTATTATATTGTGCGATTCTGAGTCCTGTTAAAATCCTTTAGAGAAAGTTGAAGATTTGTTTGTTTTAGTACACAGATCAACCTAGTTAGGTTATACCTGCAACTTCTTTCTCATCTTAAATAGTGCTTCCATTACCTGTTCAGTTTTCAAAATTTTTACCATGTTGTTGGCATTTGCCCCTCCCATTCCCACTTTGGTTGATCTAATCAGAATTGAGTGGTGATTTATATCATAGTTCTATTGAGAAAGCCTCTCTTAGACTTCTTTGGATGTGTTCCATGTCTATATAGGTAGCTTGCAGCTGGATCCACAGACTTAGGGATCTGCTTCTCTGTCTCTGTCATCAGTGATTATACCCATACCCATAGTCTTCAGCTCCCAGGAGCCTTCTTTATTGCTCTAGCCAGAAGCATGGAATTAGAGTTTTAGTCTTCTACCTGTCATGCCTCACATGGCAGTGAGCACATTTAGGGAGGCCTTGCCCTAACCATGTTAAATAAAAATATAGAGATGGAAACTAGGACTCTGTTTTGACAAAACTTAACCTAGTTACTTTTGGTAAACCAGTAGCAGATTGGGAACTTGTGGCTAGAACCAATATTTGGCACTAGCAACATCAAGTTACACTCCCTCTCCTTTCTCTTTTCCCTTTTGGCAAGTTGAGGCTCTTAACAATTCCTGAAATATCTTACCCCAAGTACCCTGTCCAGTGGTAGAAAATACAGTGTACTGGATGCCACAAAGTTACAGTCATGCAGTTTTATAATAACAGGAGACTTGTATCTCAATTGATGGATTATTGCTCTTATTTTACATATAGCTAAATCTAAATTAGTGACTTTATTGCAGTTGTAGGCAAATCTTCTTGTTAAAATCTGTTACTAATCTCAGAGTTCTTTTAAAATAAGTTTTAAATCACATTTCTAAGAAAAAGCTGGAGATGACTGTCTCTGTATTCTGTGCAAATGATAACTTAGGATCAGTTAAAATGTTTCTTTTCACATCTTAATTCTTACAGATGTGTGGTGTCTATCTACAGTGCTCTGTTAAAGATGGATTCTTAGGGGGGTGTGGGTTCAAAGAAGTAAGGAGTACCTAGATAAAACTAGCAAAATGTATTGAGGTGAGTGAGTGAGTGTCTGTATCTTTGGCTTTTGGAGGGGAGTATGCATGTATGTAAATTTTTCTGTAACAAATGGTACCGTTGAAAACAATTGGCATACATTTCTTTCATGTTGTTATTTTTATACAAGATAGTAATGTTTAAAGTATTAAATCAGTTGCTAATTATGGTCCAGCTCTGATGAAGTAAAGTAGTTTTAGTCCACAGAGATCTTTTTTGGAAGGTTATTTGATGTAGTAAAATTGTATATGAGATGCAAATAAGCAGACCCATGTTTGAGTTCTGCTTCTGCTATTGTAACTAGCTCTCATATCTTTGAATGAGTCAGGCCTTGCTGGTTTCTTAGGCTCCATTGCATTTTTAGTTAAAATTTTGTACTCTAAATAGTAAGCTCACTAGTTTTACGGGAAATGGAGATATTTGTGACAGCATTGAATGATGGGGCAGTAAACTTTGGTTTTATTTTATAGTAGTAACGTTTCCTTCTTGAACTGGCAGCCTAAAATAATACCCTGTAAACTACTATGTGGTACAGATATTTTTTCATTTTGGTTAAATATCTCTGAAGTGTCATTCTAACTTAAAAGTGACTTAGACTCATTTGAACTATTCAGTGCATAAGGTATTCAATGATTTTTTTTTTTTTTTTTTTAAATGGGGCTGACTAGGTTGCCCAGGCTGGAATCAAACTCCTGGACCTGAGATACTCCTGCCTCAGCCTCGTGATTGGCTGGGACTATAGGCACATGCGAGATTGCACCTGAGTGTTAGAAATTATCTTTCTTTTTTTTTTTCCCCCTTTCTTTTTTGAGTCAGAGTCTTGCTCTATAGCCCAGGCTGGACTGTAGTGGTGTGATCTCAGCTCACTGTAACTTCCATCTCCTGGGTTCAGGTAATTCTTGTGCCTCACCCTCACAAGTAGCTGGGACTACAGGTGTGTGTCGCCATGCCTGGTTAATTTTTGTATTTTTAGTAGAGACGGGGTTTTGCCTTGATCTCCGTAAGTGCTGGGATTACAGGTATAAGCACCTTCCCTGGCCGAAATTTTCTTGATTACATTTAGTGTGCTGATGTGGTGGTCTGTTGAAATTTTTATTTTTATTTTTTTTGCAATTAAGACAGCACCTGATTTACTATGGTAACTTACTTTTTGTTTAATATCTTTTTGGGTTATTTTGAATCCTAAAGAAACCTGACATAGTAATATGGCAGGCTATGTTTAAATAGTCTTGATCTTATCATTAAAACGTATTTCCTTAGAGGAATAAAGAATTATTCTAGGGATGGAAATTTGGGTGGAGTATTATGGAAATTTAACTTCAACCTAGGAGTTCAGTAAATGTCAATGAAGTGCTATTACCTTAAAAAATGACTTTTTTTCCCCTCCTCCTTTAGAATCCAGCAACTATCACAAGAATACTCCTTAGCCACTTCAATTGGGATAAAGAGAAGCTAATGGAAAGGTAAGGAACTATATTGTCAGCTTTGTACTTAGAAGTAACAACAGAAAGCCTGTTGAACTAAATTTACAAGAATCGAGTAAGGAATTGATTAATACACCAGTATGTGGTTTGTTCACATACTGTTATAGCAGTATGTGGTTTGGAAATTTGCAACTAGTAACAACTTTAATTTCTTGTATTCCCCTTTTGTAAATTTTGCAGTAAATTTAATATTAGGGAATTCAGGCTTATGTTTCTTTTTATTTGAGAGTATGTGTGTTTGGGGGTGGTGCTTCAATATCTTCTACATATATCCTCTTGGGTACCGAGAACCAAAAACAGGTATAGAAAAAAAGCACCTGATAACATTCTTGGAATAAATGAATATGATCTTCCTTTAATTATTTAAAAAGACTTCTTGCTCATAAACTTTTAAGCCTGTGTCAGGCATATTAGTAACATTTATTCAGTAGAAACAAAATTGAGAAGTTGCTTAGGCTTTTTTGGCCACCAGACCAGGTGCTTGAACTGGTTTTCTGGTTTCAGGGCAGGATTCTGTTCCATTGGGTTTTAAAAAGTGTTTCCTAGATATGACTGAGCTTGGTGTCAAACAAAAAATGTTTCCTTTCTAGTTCTGAAAGAGAAAACGTTAGTGGGACTGGAGAATGACAGTATTAATGTCATTCTTAATCCTGGTCTGCTTTTTAGATTGGAAATTTGTTCAATTGGAAATTTGGGACATGCATTAATGGTGGTAGGATGACAATTTATATTCCATTATCAATCCTAATTTTAATAAAAAATTACAACTAGTTGTTGATAAACGAGAACCTGTATATTGTAGAAATAGATGGAAATTATTTCTCATTTGATTTTTAAATACAGAATGTATTTTATAAAACAGATATTAAATAATACTATCACCCCATTTCATACACCTTGCATCCTAATTACAATTTAATAGTAACAAAAATAACTATCAATTTTTGAACCCTCTATCAAGTATTTTACTTTATCCTCCTGATAGCTTTATGAGGCTGGAAACTATTCCCATGTAATTGATGTGGAAACTAAGGTTTGAAGCTTAAATTTTTAATCTGTAAGTTTTGTAACACAAGGAGTTAGCACCAAAACACAGGTTTGTTGGGCTTCAAAACTATGTCTTAAAGGCATTCTGTATAAAGCTTTCCCATGGTTCCCATGAAGGATACCTAGTTTGATTTTTTTTTTTCTTTTTTTTTAATGGATCTGACCATGTTTTTTGATGTCAGTGGTGTTCTTTAATTTTGGTAACATTTACTTTCTGGCTAATAGACACCTCTTCTAGTAGGAAGGGTTTTTATTGTTTACTTCTAAAAGTAATGAGTTACACTGATTTACTCAGTTTCTTCCATATTAATGTGTTTCTCCAAGACATTCTGAATTTTGTCCTATAACACTGCTGAAAATATTTTTCCATTAAATATTGACTCAATATTTATGTACCATTATCCTTAATTTTGTACTTAATTTGGGAACTGTGACTTCTGCTCAGTTTTTCTGGGAACCTTAAACTGCTCTAAAAAAAGTAAGTGGAGCTGGCCAGGCATGGTGGCTCACGCCTGTAATCCCAGCACTTTGGGAAGCCAAGGTGGGTGAATCATGAGGTCAGGAGTTCGATACCAGCCTGGCCAACATCGTGAAACGCTGTCTCCACTAAAAATGCAAAAAATTAACAGGGCATGGTGGCGGGCACCTGTAATTCCAGTTACTTGGGAGGCTGAGGTAGGAGAATTGCTTGAACCTGGGAGGGTGGAGGTTGTAGTGAGCTGAGATCGTGCCGCTGCCCTGTTGACAGAGTGAGACTCCGTCTCAAAAAAAAAAAAGTGGTAAATGAGAATTTAAAATTGAAAGGTGGTTTCTGGTAAACTTCTTGAGTATGTGAACGTTTCAGTTTCTCCTTGCAGTTTCTGTAGATAAGCTATTGGGTACTTAAAAGATTTATAATTCATTCTTTAAAATCAATATGCAATATCTTTTTGTCTAATTTAATGATTTTCACATTATGTTTTATGTTGCCTGCTATTAGACACATTTTCTTTTTAAACCATTTTACCGATGTATCTTTTCCATTTTTTAAATATTCAACCTTTCTGGCTTATTTGGTTTTAGGAGTATCTTTTGTAAATACCATGTGGATGATGTTTTAAAAAAATCTGAATAAAAAAACTTACTTTTTAATAACTGAGTAACATATTCATGTTTTATAATTAATGTTTAGATTTCATTATTGTCATTTTAAGTTGTGCTTTATAATTACCATTTCTGTTCGCTTATTCTGTTGACTTCATCAGATTTTCCTTTTTCTTGAATTATTTCAAAGTTATATATGTTTTCTATTACAGTTTTTCTAGTCACTTTTATAATTTGTACCTGCATACTTAAAACTATATAAATGTTTATAACAATATTTACTTGAAGTTTTGTATCCTCTATACAAGACAAAAAACTGTAGCATACGTTTTTTTCTTTGTCATTTCCTTTTCCCTATCAGCTTGATAAGTTGATGTTTGATTTTATTTTTTTTCTTTTTGAGACAGGGTCTCACTCTGTCACCCAGGCTGGAGTGCAGTGGTGAGATCACAGCTCACTACAGTGTTGACCTCCTGGGTTCAAGCAGTCCTTCCATTTCAGTTCCCCGAGGAGCTGAAACCACAGGCATGCACCACCATACTTGCTGAATTTATAAATAAAATGGTACTTAATTGAATGAATCATTGACTGTCAGTAGGATTTCTTTCTTTCTTTTATCTTTTATCTTTTATCTTTTTTTTTGAGACAGGGTCTCAGTCTGTCGCCTGGGCTGCAGTGCAGTGGTGCGATCTCAGCTCACTGCAACCTCCATCTCCCAGGTTGAAATGATTCTCCCACCTTTTCCTCTGAGGTAGCTGGAACTACAGGTGCGTGCCACCATAGCCAGCTAGTTTTTTCCATTTTTATTTTTAGTAGAGATGGTGTTTCACCACATTGGCCAGTCTGGTCTCGAACTCCTGACCATCAAGTGATATGCCCACCTCGGCCTCCCAAAGTGCTGGAATTACAGGTGTGAGCTAACATGCCTGGCCAGTTTAGTAGGATTTCTCCTAAGAATGCAAGAACAGCTCACTGGGGGAAGAATTTTTCGTTCGTAACATTTATAACATTAACAGATTAATGAAGATAAACCAAAGGATAATCATAATAAATGCCAGGTATGCATTTTAATAAAATTGTGCATTAATTCATGATTTAGTGAAAACTAAATTCTTAGCAAACTGAGAAAGTAATTTCTCAGATTGATTAAAGGTATCAACTAATAATGTACAATAAAATTATACTTAATGTTGAAATATCAGAGGCATGCCCATTGAAATCAAACAAAGATTATGGCTGTCATCACCATTTGAATTTATTAAAAGTTCTGATAAGTAACATAATACATGGAATTTTAAATAAGTGGCATAAAGACTAGAAAGATAAATTATATGTAGAATATGTAATCTAGGAAACCCAGAAGAATCCACTAGTAAACCATGACAGGGATTGCCCATTAAAATCACCTGAGAAGTTAAAAAACAAAACAAAAAAACCCCACAGTGCCTGGTCCCTTTTCGTTATTTCCTCCTTCAGTTCCCTTGGGAAATGAAAAGAAACATGGAATGTAAGTAGTTGTAGCTTCAGTGACCCTATGTTCCTCTGCATTCTTGTTTTGTTAATTTTTTTTGTAGAAGCAGGTTCTCACTGTGTTGTCCAGGCTGGTCTCAAACTCTTAGCCACAAGTGATCCTCTCACCTCAGCCCTTCAAAGTGCTGGGATTCCAGGCATGAGCTGCCATGTTTAATCTCTGCATTTTTGCATATAAAAATGGAGGTTACCGATATGTTAATCCTGTATGTATTTAGTATCCTAGAAATTATAAGAAAAGATAAGCAATACACCTACCTTTAGTTTACATGTAGCCCGTAAGGTGTGTGACATAGTATTTTTTTTAAAAAATCTTGCTTCCTAGTAGATAACACTGAATATATTGAAGTATCATTTCTATTTATTTTCATATACTTAAAGATTAATCTTATCCTAGTTAAAATTGTGAAATATTTTAAAATTTTATGCTTCTTTGTTATTTCCATATACCAGGCATGTTAATATTTCTTTTTATTTTATTCATTAGAGGGAGGGGCTCATGGTCCAGTGAGGGCAATAGAAATATAAATAGATCCTTGCCAGTTATTCCTATTATTTGCCCCATGCCTCTTAGTCTGTAGTTTAAACAAATTTGTACTGACTCTAAAAATGAATTGTGATTTATTCTTTCTAAAAATAAATTTTGAGCCAGATACAGTGGCTCAACCCTGTGATCCTAGTGACTTAGGAGACTTAGGTGAGATGATGACTTGAAGCCAGGAGTTCCAGACCAGGCTGGGCAACGCAGTGAGACTCTGCCTTTAAAAAGAAATAAGAAACTTAGGCGGGCATGGTAGTGTGGGCCTGCAGTCCTGCCTACCAGGGAGGCCAAGGTGGGAATCTCATTTCAGTCCAGAGGTTTGAGACTGCAGTGAGCCCTGATCATGCCACTTTACTCAACCTGGGTGACAGAGGAAGACCCCGACTCTTAAAAAATTAAGTAAGACAAATTTTGGGCAAAGGTGGGGAGCTGGTGGAGAAAGGACACCTTTAACTTTATGGTCTTTCTTTTCTCCATTATAGCAGTTTTCCAGACCTCTGTCATATTCCTTCTTTTCCAGTCTTCTGCTTTTTTTTTTTAATCTCTGCAGATTAATTTCTCTTTTGTTTTACAAACTAGCAACAACTATATCTGTCAAGTCTTCCATCTGGTTTTGATACTATCATGATTTTTGTGGTGTATTGCTTTCATTATTTCATCTGTCATATCTTGAACCTTTTCCTCCTTTCCTGGTGTATATCGGTCAGGACTTTTTGTAACTTTAAGAGGTTAAAAGTGAAATAGACATTAAAGAGTGAGATCTGGCCGGGCGCAGTGGCTCAAGCCTGTAATCCCAGCACTTTGGGAGGCCGAGGCGGGTGGATCACGAGGTCAAGAGATCCAGACCATCCTGGCCAACATGGTGAAACCCCGTCTCTACTAAAAATACAAAAATTAGCTGGGCGTGGTGGCGTGTGCCTGTAGTCCCAGCTACTTGGGAGGGGAAGAATTGCTTGAACCCAGGAGGCGGAGGTTGCAGTGAGCCGAGATTGTGCCACTGCACTCCAGCCTGGCGCCTGGCGAAAGAGTGAGACTCTGTCTCAAAAAAAAAAAAAAAAAAAAAAAAGTGAGATCTTAGGTGTGAAGGCTGTGCGATCAAGTGTCAAAATCACAGTGTCAAAACTATTTTAGTGGATGCATTGTTGGTGCTGCCATTGGGCACAGGTATCACTGCTAATAACATCATGTTGGTATGACACTAAAACTAATACCTCTGCAACCTCTCAAAGCTGGATATCTCCTTACTCCTTTGATAGATTACCTCATTGAACCTTCTCTGAGTATTACGTTTTTGATAAACTGTCTCCCTGATCCTGCTGGGGAGGAATTATCTCAGCTGGAGAGAGGTGGGAAAGTGAATGGTCTTCTGTCTACCTTGCTAGCTTATTTTTATCTCCATATCCTTATGTCTGTTCTCATATTACACTTTAGTAGAACAAAACCTCTGTGATAGTCACCAAATTCATTTTTCTGCTGTCTCAGCATTGCAAATGTGTTTTGACACAGGGCTTCTGTTTACTGTGCAGCTGTAGGGAGCATCTTTGGGATTGTATTGTCATTGGCCTAGGCCTGACTTGCCTTTTTTATTGTCTTTTTTCCCTTATTTTCCTTCAGAACTCAAGTCAAGCTTTTCTTCTGTCAAGATCTACCTCCTTTGTACTGTATTGTTTAGTATTTTACCACTTCTGTTTGAAGTTCTTTGTGCGGAAACTATCCTACTTATCTTATATTCCTACACATAATGCAGTTCCTAATATATAGCCATTGTTTACTAAATATTTCAATTAAATCCAGCCATTTATAGGTTTTCTTCTCTGTAATAGAATTTTATTGGAAGTATGACATGAATACAAATCAGATCTCATTTTGGGAGCTTTTAAAAACACAACATCAATAGTGGAGCTCTTTAGAGTTGGTAACAAGTTAAAAAAAATTTTTAAAGTATCTTTCCCTTTCCTGCAGCTCAGAGTTCTTTTCTTGTAGATCTATTATGATATATTTTAAAAACTCACTTCAGTTGATAGTGTGGTAGTGTATAGGGTAAATGGTAATGAATTAACTGGTGTGTTTGAGGTGGAGTGAAATACAGGTGACTGAAAACTTAACCACCTATAAAAATTATACCTGGACAGGTAATAATTAAAGAATCCTGAACAAACATTCAGTCTTTCCTGCACTCTGTTACAAATAGCTTTTCATTTTTCATTCTGAAGCATTAATACCCATTTAATGAATAGATACTAGTGTTAACACTAGTGATTTTGTTAACATGAAGCTTTTTGCAGCCACATTATTAATATATCATTTCATAATTAACCTCTGAGATGGTGAATGTAAGTTTGATTTTTCAGAAACCTTGCCTTTTTGATGACATTTATCACTATCCTACAATATAGTGAAATTTTTCTTGTTTGAACAATCCAGGGCCGGGTACAGTGGCTCATGCCTGTGATCCCAGAACTTTAGGGGGTTGCGGCAGGAGGATCACTTGAGCTTAGGAGTTTGAGACTAGCCTGGGCAACATAGGGAGACCCCATCTCTACAAAAAATAAAAAATTAGCTGGGTGTGGCAGTGCATACCTGTAGTCCCTACTCAGGAGGCTGAGGCAGGAGGATTGCTGGAGTACAGGAGGGTGGAGCTGTGATCTGTGATCATGTCACTGCACTCTAGCCTGAGTGACCAAGTGAGACGCTATCTCAGACAAAAACCAAAAAACATTTCACATATTATTGAGGAGAATAGTGAAGGGTAAGAGGCAAATGTACCATTTCATTATGGTACAGTGATTAAGAATGTGGAGTCCCTATTCCCCCATCTCACTATCTCACCTAGACTGTAGTGCAGTGGCATGATCACAGCTGACTGCATCCTTGAACTCCTGGGCTCAAGTGATCCTCTTGCCTCAGCCTCCCTAGTGGCTAGGAATATACACCACCACACCTAGCAATTTTTTTTTTTTTTTTTGTAGAGATGGACTCTTACTTTGTTGCCCATGCTGGTCTGGAGCTCCTGAACTCAAGCAATCCTCTCTTGGCCTGAGCCACTGCACCCTACCAAGGGTTTTTTAAATATCAGCTATGTTTAAGACATTGAGCAGCAGTGGTGATGAGGAGTTAGACACAACAGTGTATCATACTATAGACTCCCATGGTATGTAGACATAAGTGTTTATGACCCCATGGTACTTAGAGATAAATTTTTATTTTTGACTTAAGTGGGAAAGGATTTAGTAATGAGGTGTGGCATTTGATTGGGCAAGGAGGGGCAGAGCGATACCGGAACCTGGGTATTTAAGGCTCAGAAAACAAAACCAAGTGGGGCACAATGTTTAAAGAATGTATGTTGAACAGTTATGAGATTGAATGTCTGGAGTATGTGAAGAATAGAGGGGCAATGGTTGGAAATGTTTAATGCACATTATGAGGGTCTTGAATATTCAATAAGTGAATTTGCAATTTTCTCTCTTTTTTGGGAAGCCCTTGAACATTGTTTCATGAAGAAATAATGACAGAAAAGCATTATTCCAGAAAAAAAAAATCTAGTAACAAATGAGCTATTTTAACAATCCACGTAAAAGGAAAATATTGTTCTAACTTAATGACAGCTAAATTGATAGCAGAGGGTAGATGGAAGTGTAAGTAAAATGTAGTTTTAACTGAGACAGAAAATATAGGTGACTGGGAAACATGGTAATTTGGACCATTCATTTAACTTAATACAATGGAAGGGGCTAGATGAAATATTGAAAGATATTTGAAAAGTAAGATTATCAGAGAATTAGTAAGATAAGAAAGAGGCTCAAGTCTGAGTTTGAGAATCAAGAGAAATCTAGAGAAACAGGCTTCCACTCCTTGCTGCCTTAGCAGTATAGCAGAAGAGGTAGCTGAGAGACTGAGCTGTGAGTTTTGTTTGCTCTTTGATTAGTAGAGGGGAGTTGGAATATTACGTATACTAAGAGTGAGAATTGGATACACTAGCTCCTCAAAGACTGAAGATGATCTTCATGGCTTTTGGGCAGTCCAGAAAACCTTAAACCTTGAACTTGGATTGCAGTAACCACCATATATAACAGAAACAAATGTAAATTTTCTCTAGGGAAAGAACATTATTTAAGGCCTTAAACTATTTTCTCAAATATTTTTCTATTTAAAACCTAACAACCTGGGACTTAAGGTACTGGAATTGTCAGACCTAGACTAAAATGAATATGCTATCATGAGGGAGTATGCTATCATGAGGGAGCTGTCATTCAGATTTGAAAAAAAAATCAGAATTTATATAACTAAACAAAATAAGCAAAATCAACCCAGTGAGATAGTTTAACAGCAGATTGGACAAAGCTGAAGAGAGTTTGGTGTATTCGAAGATCAGACAATGATCCAGAATTAAGTATATCTATTAAAACATGGAAAATACAGAAGAGGTTAAGAAATACAGACGATATAAATGGGAAAGTCTCACTGAGTTTTAGAGAGGAGAGAATATGGCAGAGGCAAGCAGTATTTGAAGATAAAATGCCTGAGAATTTTCCAGATTGGTAAAGGACCCAAATGTCATAGATTTAAGAAACCTAACAGTACCCATGTGAGATAGCTACTTGTTTCATTGATCTTAAGATAAACAGTTTTTCACATTTTAAGATATGAAATCTGGATGTATCTTTCAATTAATAGTACCTTACAGTCTAACAAGATTGAAATTTTGACTCGAAAAATTTTCCATGTCAACTTGGGTTAAGATCATGAAATTTCAGCATGAAAGCATTTTAGATTTTATGAAGTATGGTTTAAAAAAATCCACATTTAGTTTTATTAATTACTATTATTATTTTTGAGACATGGTTTCATCCTGTTGCCAAGTCAAGTGCAGTGGTGCAATCTCAGCTCAGTGCAACTTGCACTTCTGGGTTCAAGCGATTCTTGCGCCTCGGCCTTCTGAGTAGCTAGGATTACAGGCACATGCTCCCATCCCCAGTTAATTTTTGTATTTTTAGTAGAGACAGGGTTTCACCATGTTGGCCAGGCTGATCTCGATCTCGAACTCCTGACCTCAGGTAATCTGCCTGCCTCAGCCTCCCAAAGTGCTGGGATTATAGGCATGAGCCACCATGCCTGGCCAGAAATCCACTTGTGAAAACATCTTAGTAAAACTAGAAAATCAGCAAAAATAAAGAAAAAATCTTTAAAGAGATGAGATACAAGAAAGGCTGCTTTCAAAAGGTGAAAGCATAGGTATAATAATAATCTAGAACACAGCTCAACAGCAACAATGAAAGTGATAGTAAGATGATACCTCCATCTTTTGAAAGAAAATCTTACCTAGAATACTGTATTCATGGAAAATACATTCATAAACAGTAATTTTAATTAATATAAATGGTTTTATGTTGTACCTAGTTTTTGTATCTTTTTAAAGCCAACCAGCATTTTGTTCTGTCAGTGTTGATTGAAGTTTCAAATATGCATAATTGTTATTTAAACAACTATGTGTCTGTTAAGAGGAAAAATCTTGCAGTATGTTGTACTTTGGAATTTATAACCTTAAATGCATAACGAGCTAAGCATTCATTGTAAAAGTCTCAAGTAATGAGCTAGGTATCTCAAGTTAGGAAAAGAGCAACAAAATAAATACAGAGTAAATACAAGGATAGAAAGAACAGACTATAATAAAATAGAAAACATGCAGTAGAAGGGATCAAGAAGCTGTAAGTTTTTTTGTTTGTTATTTTTGTTTTCTGAGACAGAATCTCACTCTGTCAATCCAGGCTGGAGTACAGTGGCATGATCTCAGCTCACTGCAGCCTCTGCCTTCTGGATTCAAGAGATTCTCCTGCCTCAGCCTTCTGAGTAGCTGGGATTTACAAGCACCTGCCACTATGCCCAGCTAATTTTTTGTACTTTTAATAGAGATGGGATTTCACCATGTTGGCCAGACTGGTCTTGAACCCCTGACCTTGTGATCCGCTTGCTTTGGCCTCCCAAAGTGCTGGGATTCCAGGCGTGAGCCACAGGGCCTGGCCCCAGGTGGTTTTTTGTTTTGTTTTGTTTTGTTTTTAAAAGACTGGTACTTTGTTGAGGTTAGAAAAACCAGAGAGCCTAACTAACCAATATCAGGAATGAAAACTATCACTAGATAGCACTAGAATCTTGCAGATGGTTAAAAAAGAAAACTCTTAAGATTATAGATAACTGTTAAAACTTGGTATTTTAGACGAAATGAGTAGATTCCTAGAAATAGGCAATTTCCCAAAACTGACATAAGAAATAGTAAACTTGTATTCTTGTTAACTATGAAGAAATGAAATGCATAATTTAAAATGTTTTTATAAAGAAAAGTTGAAGTTCAAATGGTTATACTGGAAAGTTCTAGCAACGTGTAGTATAACAGTAAATTCAACTTTATATTCTTCTAAAGGACAGAAAAAGAGGATCTTCTGCCTTCTTAAGGATATTATAACCTTTACATCAAAACCCAAGGAAAGCTTACACACCAGTTTCATGTACTTAGATACAACCCCCCCCACACACACACAAAACAAAAACTGGAATGATTTTTAAAACCTTAAAATATTAGCAAATTTAATTCAGTAATACATATATAAAAAGAAGGGTAACCCAGTATGGCCGCCTGACGTGAATCCTGGGAATGCTAGGTTGGTTTAACCTGAAGCAATTTAGTTTGATTGGTCACTTGAACAAATTAATGAGAAAAACATTTCAGTAGATGTCGAGGAGCATTTGCTAAATATCAGCAGTTATTCATGATTTTAAAAAAGAAGCTATTAGCAATCTTTGTTAACCTCATAAATCTTATCGAAACATTTGTAGGAGATATCATAGTTTATATACTGAAACGTTGAAAAGATTTCCCTTTTAGATGGAGTTCAGGATATGGATATCCTATCTCCAGTTCAATTCAGCATTATACTAGAAATTATTCTAGCCAGTAGTAGAACATCAAAAAATGAAAGTATGGTGTTAAAGAGAAATGCCTGTGCTTTGTGGGGTTTTTGAGGTTTTTTTTTGAAATGGAGTCTTGCTCTGTCTCCCAGGCTGTGGTGCAGTGGTGTAGTGGTTTGATCATGGCTCACTGCAACCTCCACCTCCCAGATTCAAGCAGTTCTCCTGCCTCAGCCTCCCGAGTAGTTTGGACTACAGGTGCCTCCTGCCAAGCCCAGCTAATTTTTGATTTTAGATATTTGAAAGCCCAGAGATGGGATTTCACCATGTTGGCCAGGCTGGTCTTGAACTCCTGAGCTCAAGTTATCCACCTGTCTTCAAAAGTGCTGGGGTTATAGGTGTGAGCTACTGGGCCCACCCCCTGGCTATTAATATTCACGGACAATGTGATAGTATATGTGGAAAAAATCAGAGTCTATAGGTAAATTGTTAGAATAAATGTCTTTACAAAGAAATATGAAAATTTTCTTTTTTCTTCTTTGACCCAGTGATTCTACTCTCAGGTATATATCCAGTAGAAAGAAATATGTGCACATCTGCACTGAAAGTCCTATATAAGACTGGTGGTAGCTCATACCTGTAAACTCAGCAATGTGGGAGAATCACTTGAGGCCAGGAGTTAGAGATCAGCTTGGGCAACATAGTGAGACCCGGTATTTACAAAAAATTAAACAATTAGCCGTGCCTGGTGGGATGCACTTGTAGTTTCAGCTACTCAGGCTGAGGTGGAAGGATTGCTGGAGCCTAGGAGGTCAAGGTTGCTGTGAGCCATTTTCACATCACTGCATTCCAACCTGGGCAACAGAGCAAGACTCTGTCTCAAAAAAGAAAAAGTTATATGTAAGCATGTTCATAGCACTATTATTCATACTTCAACCTGTAAACAACCCAGATGTTTATCACTATTAGACTACATAGATAATTACGGCATATTGACAGAGTAACTTGTTTCAGCAGTGCAAAATAAATGAACGAAAGCTACAAGCCACAGCATAGATAAATCTTAAAAACATACTGAGGGAAACAAAAAGGATCCAAAGGAATACCTATCTATTATGTGGTTCTACTTACATAAAACAAAAACAGTTGAAACTAAGTTTATATTGTTTAATGATGCATATTTAGGTGGTGTAACTATTAAAAAAAAAAAAAGCCAGGGCAGTGATTAAAACATTTGAAACTAAGTTCACATTGTTTAAGGATGCATATTTAGGTGGTGTAACTATTAAAAAAAAAAAAAATGGTAGTGATTATACGTTGGGGGGTGCGTGTGTTACTAGCAGTGTTCTATTTCTTCTGCTGGGTGGTGGTTATATACTGGCGTTGTTTTATAACAGTTTGTAAGCTGCATTTTATGTACTTCTCTAGAATTGTGTTGCTGCAAAATAAAAATTATTTGAAAACACGTATACACAGACATAGGAAAAGGAGCAATCTTAAAGGGAAGGTCCAGCTTGTTTTCTGGACATGTAGGATTAATAGTTCCTTTGTACCTACAAGTGTATCTATCGTTTTGCCTAAACAGCTTTTCTCACTGCTCTCCTAGACTCCAGTATAGGAGATCTATCCTAAATTTAACTTAAATAGTATTAACTTATTTGACTAACCTCTACTACCTCTGTGGTTTCTGCCACGTCAATGTTATACTCCCGGGGATTGAAAACCTTGTGTACCTTCACTCCATTCTGTATGTCTATGCTTATAATTGTATATTCCTTGGGATGCCCTCTACTATTTAGACCTCAATTTTAAGAGCTGTAGCTTTGTATAAAATCAGAGCGTATCAATAATACTTCATTTTGGGGTTGTGTTCATAGACATCATCTTCAAATAACATTTATGATGCCTCCTTTATCTTCTTCTTCTCTAAATTCTTACCACATTTACCAACTTATTTCAATTTCTCGAAGTTACTGTTTTCTATACTTCTTTAGAATGCTCCGGCCTCTTGCCTGTTAAATAGCATGTCATATAGGTGTTAATCTCTTTCCTTCAAAAGAATTGACATACAACTAACTAGCGTAATTCCTACATTGAGTTGCTGAATACGTAAGGGAACTGTGTAAAATGGAATTTAATTATGTACTACCTTGTGTTTTGATCGATAATTTGTTGTTTTAACATAGCCAGATTTTAAACATACTTACATGATTGATAGGCTTTCAACTTTTACAACCTGAGGACTTCCATTAAATATATTGGAAAAAATCATTATCAAAACAATAAAATGACACTTCTTTTTATGTACTTGAAGAAACAATATTCCTCTTCAGTTGGAATCAGATCCACATTACATGAATCACAAGTAGTGTGTTTTATTTTCTAGATAAAAATGTGTAGCAGGAGCAAAAGACCATTAGGCAGAGGGTATAGACTTCCTTTAATGCATATATTTGGAAAAAGCCACTGTCTTTGTTTTTGTTTTTTGAAGTAAAAGCAGTTTTAAAAAAATAATGGTTCTTGTTGTTTGGGGACCGTAGTCTCTTTTGAATAAGTAATACAATCTTGAACCTTCTCCTGGGAGTAGGGGTTGGGGTTGTGGGGGTGGGTTGGGGGCAGAGAACATTTATAAATAAGTTATAATGTTTTGGATTCTGCACAGTTGTTGAAGTTCCAAGAACCTCCGATTACAAATTCATGTGTTTGATGAACTTGGTAACATTGAAATAATTGTAATCAAGCCAGAAGTCATAGACAGCCACCAGCAAAGATGACATATGTTTGTAAGTGTGGCTGGAACACCTTGAGAAAATCAGCATCTGTGTCTTCTAAAGCCTCCGTTACAGAGATTTTCTCCATTCTGTGTTAGAAAAAGAATAGTCATTAGATTCTTTTGTAAATGTCCTCTGTAGTTTTATTTTTATTTTTAAAATTTCATTTCTAATAGAGATAGATAGGTTCTGAACTTTTGGCTCAGGCAGTCCTCCCAGCTTGGCTTCCCACAGTGCTGGGACACAAGCAGCGAGTTACTGGACATAGCCTTTTTTTCTTTTGAAATATTACTTACCACCATAGTTTACATCTACCTTGAAAACTCGTATGAGGAGCAATAAAATGTTATTATTTTAAAAAGCTTTTTGATTAGCAAAATTTTTTATTGTTAAAGCTGGATGAGGGGGAAGTAAGAGGTCAATTTACTATTCACTTGGCTTTTGTATATTTAGATTTTTCTGTAGTCAGTGAGTATTGGATCATTTTTGGAAGATGGCATAATTTATTATGTTTCTGTTATGATTTTGTGAATTTGAGCCTAGAAAGAGTTATCTTAACATCTCTTTCACTGTGGTTACTTCCTTAATCCACCTGCCTTCATCTTGGCTCAGAACTAAAAAGGATAAAGTATGCAATAGGATTTTTGTGAGGCCACTTGGAAATAGTATTAATTAGTAGCTGATCTGTCAAGCATTCTTTTGCTTAGCTGTAAGCAGACTCAGGAGATTTTATTATAATACTGTTTTTTAGGTTTTATTTTATTATAAAGCTTTTTTTTTTTTTTTTTTTTTTTTTTTTTTGAGACGGAGTTTCGCTCTTGTTGCCCAGGCTGGAGTGCAATGGCGCGATCTCGGCTCACCGCAACCTCCGCCTCCTGGGTTCAGGCAATTCTCCTGCCTCAGCCTCCTGAGTAGCTGGGATTACAGGCATGTGCCACCATGCCCAGCTAATTTTTTGTATTTTTAGTAGAGACGGGGTTTCACCATGTTGACCAGGATGGTCTCGATCTCTCGACCTCGTGATCCACCCGCCTCGGCCTCCCAAAGTGCTGGGATTACAGGCTTGAGCCACTGCGCCCGGCTCATTATAAAGCTTTTTTATTAGGCTAACAAGAAAAATCTTACAGCCTCAAAGTATTCTACTTTTTCTTATTCTTTTTTTCTTTTTTTTTTTTGAGACGAAGTTTCACTCTTGTTACCCAGGCTGGAGTGCAATGGCGCGATCTCGGCTTACTGCAACCTCCACCTCCTGGGTTCAGGCAATTCTCCTGCCTCAGCCTTCTGAGTAGCTGGGGCTACAGGCACGCGCCACCATGCCCAGCTAATTTTTTGTATTTTTAGTAGAGACGGGGTTTCACCATGTTGACCAGGATGGTCTCGATCTCTTGACCTCGTGATCCACCCGCCTCAGCCTCCTAAAGTGCTGGCATTACAGGCTTGAGCCACTGCGCCCGGCTTTCTACTTTTTCTTAAAAATATGTGAGCAATATGCTTATTTAGCTTTAAAAACTACATAGAATACATGTTTTTTAAAAAAAGATTAGCATAAGAAACCTAAACCTTTTATTTATTTATTTTTAATTTTTTTTTTCTTTTCTTCTACGAAACCTAAACCTTTTTAAATTTTAAAGCAAGCTGTTACAGACAGCTTGTGCAAGTTCTCATTTGATTTTTTTTTTTTTTTTAAATGATGCCTAAAAGCTTTCCTTAGGAAAAAAGGTTGTCTTGCCAGGCATGGTGGCTCACGCCTGTAATCCCAGTACTATGGGAGGTTGCGGGGTTGGTGGGGGGTGGATCCACAAGGTCAGAAGTTTGCGATCAGCTTAGCCAACATAGTGAAACCCTGTCTCCACTAAAAATACAATTAGCCAAGCATGGTGGTGGGCACCTGTAATCTCAGCTACTCTAGAGGCTGAGGCAGGAGAATTACTTAAACCTGGGAGGCGGAGGTTGCAGCGAGCTGAGATCACACCATTGCACTCCAGCTTGGGCGACAGTGAGACTCTGTCTCAAAAAAGTTTTTCTATCCTTCACCCCTTTAATCGGTTATGGTTCTTTGGAATTCTGAACTTACTCAGTAGAGTTATGTAGGTATGCCAGCCATCTTACATTCTTTTGAAAGAATATCTTTAAAAAAACACAAAGAAAATAGCAGTAAGTTTTGTTTGAAAACTTATATTCTGCCTCAGGAACCCTTTGAAATGTAATTTTTTGTCAAAGTAACACAATCATGATTTTTTTAAAGTCCAATAGTTTCCCAAGAGTTATAAATCAAAAATAGTGCTCCAAACTCTGTTCTGATCCCATTCCCCAAAAGAGAAAGAACTATTTATTTTAGTATTTTTTATGACTTTTACTATTCCATATTGCTGTTTTAAGAGGGCTATTTTTATATCTTGTGTTTTGCTTTTTGTAAATGTGACGGCAGTTCTTATTTATATGATTTAAATGAATTTAAGATATTCCTTTGCTCCTTTGATATTTTCCCTTAAATGTACATTTTCTAAAAGTAGAAAAAGCTACATCATTAACAGGTTAATGTGGGTTGGGGAGGAGTTGAAATGGCAGTTCTTGAAAGGGTTTTGGCATCATGGATTTTTGTTCTTTGTCAGAACTACAAGGTATAGAATAATTGTGACTTCTGTAGCATTTTGAAATTGCAGTCTGATACTCATACACTGCCACATGTGAGTGTTAAAAATGTTTTGGTCATTTACAAGTAAACATTATGTGTATTTGCATTTTCATACATGGATACATATATAATGTGTTTTTTATTAAGTTTACATATGTATGTTTATTTTTACTCCCTCTCAGTCTTATAGCAATGGCTAGTTCACTTGCAGATATATAATGGGAGCATTAAAGACTGGACAGGAGGATTGACCTCAGGTAGTTTAAGACTAAATGTAGAGGCTGGGCATGGTAGCTCACACCTGTAATCCCAGCACTTTGGGAGGCTGAGGTGGGCAAATCACTTGAGCCCAGGAATTTGAGACCAGCCTGGTTAATATGGTGAAATCCATCTCTACCAAAAACACAAAAAACACAAAATAATTAGCTGGGTGTGGTGCCACACATCTGTAATCCCTGCTATTCCAGAGGCTGAGGAACAAGAAATGTTTGAACCTGGGAGGTAGAAGTTGCAGTGAGCCAAGATGATGCCATTACACTCCAGCCTGGGTGACAGAGAGACTTTGTCTCCAAAACAAAAACAAAAAACAAAAAAGCACAGAATACAGCATAGAGAAGCCTACTGTATATCTTTTAAGTTGGTTTAACATTTTGCTTTTCTGATTCTATTGTGCTATTATGAAAATTAGTACTTCTCCAATAATGGTTGGTCTTGATGAAGTATGAACACTTAGTAGCTTTTAATATAAAATTAACTATTAGAATGGCAAACAGTGATGCCACAGTCACTCAGGATTCAAAAAGAAACACTAGGTAATGGTGATCCCTACCAGTCCCATTTCCTCTCGTCTTAACCAGACATAAGAGCTCTTAGGCTGTAACTTCCCCGCCTTGAAATTTAATTCATATTATTTGGCATGTTTCTCTATAGCAGGCAAGTAAAATGAAAATTTAAAATCCAAATATTCTGGAAAGTGGTCTGAGTGTCAGCTTGCTCACCTTTATTTCTGTAAATATGCTCAATGTGCAGAAAGAATCCTTGAAATAAGGGAATTTATAGTCTACTCAGAAACTACTTAAATCTAATGATGTTTTTTAACTGATACAGAATTATATATATGAAAACCTTATTGTAGGCCAGGCGCCTCATGCCTGTAATCCCAGCACTTTGGGAGGCTGAGGCGGGCAGATCACGAGGTCAAGAGATAGAGACCATGGTGAAACCCCGTCTCTACTAAAAAATACAAAAATTAGCTAGGCTTGGTGGCACACGCCTGTAGTCCCAGCTACACCAGAGGCTGAGGCAGGAGGATTGTTTGAACCTGGGAGGTGGAGGTTGCAGTAGCCGAGATTGCACTACCGCACTCCAGCCTGGTGCCTGGCAATACAGCGAGATTCTGTCTCCAAAAAAAAAAAAAAAAGAAAGAAAAAGTATATTCAGTGTAGAGAAATACAGGCCATGGGAGTAGGGAATACCCTGCTTGTGCCCTTTCTTCAGTAAGGAGAGGCTGAACTGAAGGATAAATCACACTGCAACTTTGTTTTTATTTTGATCAATACGATTTCCTGAAAAGGATGGATAGGGTTGCAGGGAAGGAAGGAAGCACAGTCCTAGGATAAGCTTTGCAGTTGTTTTAAGTCAGTGAAGCAGAGTAGTGTTTGCTTAGCTCATTAAACAAGATGCCTCAACTACAGTGCTTCACATTGAGTCAGTTCCTTTTTATTTTGATCTGATTTTCAGAAGCAATGATTTACATGGAAGTCAGCAAACTGAAACTTCCAGATAGTACCCAGGTAGACAGTGTGGGTAGTAAGAATCCAGCCTATTCTACTATGCCTGGACTGTGATCCAGGCATAATAGTATTAAATAAAACAATCATAATTAGAAAAAATCAGATTTAAGGAAATTAAACATAGACTCTGAGATGAGGGATCAAAGGTAAACTGATAACACTGTGAAAAGGAAACTAACCAAAAAAACGAAAGGATAAATAAGTAGTGGTCTTGTAGAATTTGAAACCACATTGATAGCAGAAAGAAATAGAGCAGGTATTACAGAAGATAGATCTGGAAGACAGGAAAAGGACAAAGAAGTAAGTAGCCAAATGGTAGACATGGAGGACAAATTAAGAGACTGGATGCACATAAAGCACATACTTAACAACTAAAGGATCTTGAGGTAATTAATATTCAAATGACAGTTCAAAAGAGAAAGTTAAATGCTTAGAATAAAGCCTAGTGGAACCACTAAAGTTCCAGAATGAAGAATAAAATCAGAAAATTATTTTGGCCACAGAATTCCTCAGTAACAACAGGTAACAAGAAAATAGAACACTGTCTCTATGTGAATACTGAGGAGGGAAATGATTTTGGCCAAAGTAAGCCTTTGAATACATTTAAACATTAGAATTATGTCTATGTAATTCGAAGTGATCAAGTTTATGAAACAAAAAGCAGTTATCATTTTTTAAAAAAAGGCTACATAATATAAAAACAATGTACTTAGTGGGAAAATTATGTAAAATTATAATCAACTGGGAAGAGCTTTAGGAACTTCCAACCAAAATCATAGGGATGGTTGATGTATTATTTAAGATTCATAAATTAAGGAATGTATTTACTTATTAATTACATAGGCAATTCCTAGTAAAACTAAATTAGATTTTAGTAATTTCCAAATAATCCTTGTGGAGTCAGGGTAAACAGACCATGTAATAAATACAGATCAGAACAAATACATGAAATTGTGATAAAAGAAAAAGATTTCTAGTCCTACTGCCCCCAAGAATATGAGTGGATTCTTATCTTCCCACTCATATTTTATTTCGGATATTTAGCAGTATTTGAAAGTTCATTTGGTGGCTTCTAGAATGGATCAAAAAGCTATAAACTCCAAGCCACGTGTAGTGAGTGGTGTGCACCTATAGTCCCAGGGACTCAAGAAGCTGAGGTGGGGGTATCCCTTGAGCCCAAGAGTTCAAGGCTGTATTATGCTATTATTGCACGTGTGAAAAGCTGCCGCTCACCAGCCCGGGCAACATAATGAGACCCTAACCCTATTTTTTTTTTTAAGCTATAAACTTCAATATACGCTATTTTTAAAAATGCTATGAACACCAGTGCATGCTATCTAAAGCAGAGGAATTCAGATTGACAGTAAAAGAACTTAAAATACCTGAGAATAAAGTTACTGAAATATGTGCAAGATCCACATAGTGAAAAAAAGTTGTAAAACTATTGAGAAACTGAACAGGAACTGGAGTTAAGTAAATTGAAAGATACTTTGTTCTTGGCTAGGAAGACAATATTATAGAGTCCGTTCTTTCAGTCAGTTTACTCTTGATATAATTGTAGTAAAAGTTCCAACAGGATTAAAAAAAAAATTTAACAGTGATTATACTTACTTGAAAAGTAAACAATGATACTACTTGATTAACTTGAAGAAACAAATATGAAAGAATAGCAGAGAAAATTCTATAAGAGAAGAATGATAAAAGGATCTTTGTCAAATAATTGAAAATTAACAACTACAAGAGCAGGCAAGTTAGTGGACTAGAAGGGAGAATACAGGAATAAACTTGTCTAAATATGAAATTTGGTATATGACAAACAGATCCGTGGAGAGAGGTAGTGAGTTACTGTTTAAGAAGAAACTAAGTGCTTATAACATGCCTGTAGACATTAGAGCGCCAGGAATAATATAGTAGTCCTCATGGGGTTTACATTCTAGCAGAGCAAGCATAAAGAGTAATTACAGTTAGTAATGTTGTAAGTGCTAGAAAGGACTACCGAGTAACAACAGGATGTAATTCAAGGGAACCTTATCTATCTAATAGGGGTGGGAGTGAGAAGCTGCCAGAGATCACTTATTTGAGGAAGTCGGGGGTAAGCTGGAACCTAAAGGTGGGAAAAAGTGTTTCCAATATATGAAACACCCTTCAGTAAATGATCAGATTTTTGGATTGAAATGAAATGGAATCTCAGCTTTACTCCTTATTATGCAAAAATAAATTCCAAATGAATCAACAGTTTTGATGGAAACAATTTAAAGGTGAGATCTAAATCATTAATGAATGTTCATTTAAAAAGTTTTTGCATGTAGAGGTCTTTTAAAGTATGATATGAACTGCAGAAATCACAGTGGGGTAGCATGATAGATGTGCCTACATAAAAATTTTAAAGTGGTAATTAAACACCATTAAAGAAGGTTCAAAGACAAGAAAGAAATTGGGGAAAGAAAGTAACCCATGAAATAAAGGTTTACTCTTCCTCTTTACACACTGAATTTAATAAGGAATAAGTGTTCACCTTCATAAATAAATAAATAAATAAATAAATAAATAAATTAAATAAAAGTTAAGTCTAGATTATTTTTTCCCATCTGATGGGCCAAGATTGTAATCTAGGATTTCTTATATGTGGCACATGTAAATGTCCTTCTGAAAATAACGTTGGTTAGGTATATTACAGTAAATACAGTGGAATATTGTGCAAAAATGAAAAATGTGTAAATTATTGACAAAGATCTGTTAAATATTGTCTAGTGAAGAAAGCAGGTTATAAATCTGGGCTAGGGTGTTATTTATATGAAGTTACAGACACATGTCTGTGTGGCTGTATATGCATAGAATGCTGTCTAGAATAGAATGTTAACCAAAGAATGAGAGTCATTAGTTCCGTGTTGTCAGATTTTGGATTACAGAAGTTTGTCTTATCTTGTGAGCATTTATAAAACAAGGTGTTTAGCTGGTTTATGAATTTATATTTAATGTTAGGCTCTGATGCTTTTATTGTGCAGGTAAAACTTGGGTTTTTTGGTTTTTGTTTTTGTCTTTTGAGAGTCTCACTCTGTTGTCCAGGCTGGAGTGCAGTGACACCATCTTAGCTCACTGCAACCTTGCCTCCTGGCTTCAAGTGGTTCTCATGCCTCAGCCTCCCAAGTAGCTGGGATTACGGGCACCCACCACCACGCCCAGTGTTGGCCAGGCTGGTCTTGAACTCCTGACTTCAAGTGATTCACCCGCTTTGGCCTCCCAAAGTGCTGAAATTACAGGCATAAGCCATCTTGCCTGGTCTGTGTTTTCTCAGAGATAGAATTTGTAGGAAAGCATTTGATTTTCTGCTGTAGATATAGTCTCATTATCTGAATCATCGGAGACATTCACTTTCTATTTGTGTGAGTTTCTGGTAAGTTTTAACTTTCTGATAGTCCTCCTTTTTATTTTATTTTATTTATTTATTTATTTATTTTTTTGAGACGGAGTTTTGCTCTTGTTACCCAGGCTGGAGTACAATGGCGCGATCTCGGCTCACTGCAACCTCTGCCTCCTGGGTTCAGGCAATTCTCCTGCCTCAGCCTCCTGAGTAGCTGGGATTACAGGCACGCACCACCATGCCCAGCTAATTTTTTGTATTTTTAGTAGAGACGGGGTTTCACCATGTTGACCAGGATGGTCTAGATCTCTCGACCTCGTGATCCGCCCGCCTCGGCCTCCCAAAGTGCTGAGATTACAAGCTTGAGCCACCGCGCCCGGCCAGTCCTCCTTTTTATAATGTGTTTGCATTTCAATTGATAATATGATTATTTCATTGAAATATGTTATTGTCAAGGTATTTATAAAGATATTTATTAGTCTTGAAAGAAGTGATATGGTTTGTTCTCATCGGAATGATTTTTCTGGAGGCACAATAAGATATAGTAGCCTTTGACATAAAGCCTAAACAAGACCTTCATTACAAATATTGGAAATTTCTTTTGAGTATTGATTACTTTTAAAATTGAAAATCTCCTGTTTGTGTATGAAGAGTATTACAGTTATTGAAACCTGGACTTACAAGCTGAAAAGTAATTGTCCAGATTGTGCATTAATATTTTTGCTGGTTATATTGATTTTATAGAATCTATTGCTTTTCCCTTTAGAATAGTAAGCTATTTCAGGAGGCCAGGGACCACATGTCACCTGAATTAATGGGAAACATTGTGCCAAGTACTACTATCCTTTTTGCCCCTCTTTCTTGAGGTCTGCTTCTCACTACTGTCTTCTGTTAAGAGGTTTGCTATTTAATTAAAACTCTCGATAGTATTTGGCATATTATATGCCTGATATCTTAGATGTTGAACTACTCTATATTTAGGTACATATTTTATGAAAAGCAAAGGCGTAATTTATTTGATACAAATTGTTTGAAGAAATACTTTTTTGTTTTATTCCTTCTCCTTTCTCAGTAAATTAAAAATATTTCAAAAGCATGTTTAGAAAGCAAGTCTGTTACATAGAATGAAACATATAATAATTTCATTTTTAAGATGATTTGTGAGGTAAATAATGCTTTACTAAAGCTAATCTGTTTAAATTGCTTTAAAATTATTAAGAAAATGAATTCCTGTGTATTAAAATACAGCCTAGCCATGTAAAATATTATTCTTCATAGGTACCCCTAGCAACAGTACAACTTACTTTAATCCTTACGTTTTAGTTGTAGTACTGTTAAAATACTAATAGTTTAACCTCCCAGGATTCAATTATTTAAAAACAAAGTTTGTTGTTGTTGTTGTTTTTTTTAAAGGCAGCAAAAAACCCAGTCTTTACTCATTGTATGTATACATACATACATATATATATATATATATGCACACACACATACATACATACACACACATACTCATATATATAAGAGTAGACTGAGTTTTTTCTGCTTGCAATATATATATGCATAAACACACAACACACACACACACACACACACACACACACACCCTTTATTTGCTGTAATTTGTACCATATAGCTTTTATTTCCTCTGTGAGTACAAAGGTTATCTTGTTTTATTTAAATTAAGCTTCTTGTTTTTCCCTATAGAAAATAAGGTTTTTCGGAGAGCTCTAACAATGTGCAATTGCTCGACTCTTACCCTTTCTGTTTAAATAATGCAGGTACTTTGATGGAAACCTGGAGAAGCTCTTTGCTGAGTGTCATGTAATTAATCCAAGTAAAAAGTCTCGAACACGCCAGATGAATACAAGGTCATCAGCACAGGATATGCCTTGTCAGATTTGCTACTTGAACTACCCTAACTCGGTGAGTATCTGGTAGTTTAAGGCTAGTGCTGCCTTTGTATTTCAGAGGGTAAATCAACTTCCATTATTTAAACAAAGGAAAATCTGTGGATCTGGGAATAGTAACTTGTAAGCTATAACCTATCAATATATTCAGAATGAGGAAAGGAAGAAAAAGAATAAGATCTTGGTTCCTCCAACCTCCAACCCCCATTTGTTTTTGAAAGCAGCAACATGTCCAAGTTGTCAGTATAGACGTAAATCTTTCTGTAGTTTATCACCATGGGGAGAATTATGTAATAGGTAGGCAGTGAGTAGAATTGTTTCTCATCCAAATTAAAATAGATTTAAACTTTAAGTTTTTTGGTTTGTTTTTTTTTTTTAAATATCCAGAAGCACTTATAAAATATCTTTAATACTGTTTGCTAGGGAACTCTTAGAATTCTTCACAACATACGATTTTCACTTAGACAAATCAATTCAGATGGAGATTGTTAAATGTGGCATGTGGGGACAGAGTTGGAGCAGAACCAGTGCTATAGGAAGAGAACCAAAAAACTGATGTTAATCCCTTAAGTACAAATATCCTTCCTAAAAATTTATTAAACTGAAGCTAGGCTCAGTGGCTCATTCCTGTTATCCCAGTACTTTGGGAGGCCAAGGCAGGTGGGTCACTTGAGGCCAGGAGTTTGAGACCATTTTGGCCAACATGGTGAAAACCTGTCTTAATTAAAAATACAAAAAAAAAAAAATGCTGGGTGTAATGTTACTTGGGAGGTTGAGACATGAGAATTGCTTGAGCCTGGAAGGCAGAGATTGCAGTGAGCTGACATGGTGCCACTTCACTCCAGCCTGGCCAACAGAGAGTCCATCGCAAAATATAAAATAAAATTTATTGAACTGAGATGATTTACTTACTTGATGATTTGAGTATTTACTAAGGAAGTTTAGTCTTAAGATGTCTTAAGGCCGGGCGCAGTGGCTCACGCCTGTAATCCCAGCACTTTGGGAGGCCAAGGTGGGCGGATCACTAGGTCAGGAGTTCAAGCCCAGTCTGGCTAACTGGTGAAAACCCATCTCTACTAAAAATACAAAAAAGATTAGCCAGGCATGGTGGTGGGTGCCTGTAGTCCCAGCTACTTTGGAGGCTGAAGCAGGAGAATCATTTGAACCCAGGAGGTGGAGGTTGCAGTGAGCTGAAATTGCGCCACTGCACTCCAGTCTGGGTGACACAGTGAGACTCTGTCTTTAAAAAAAAAAAAAAAAGTCTTAGCTGGGCGCGGTAGCTCACGCCTGTAATCCCAGCACTTTGGGAGGCCGAGGCGGGTGGATCACGAGGTCAAGAGATGGAGACCATCCTGATCAACATGGTGAAACCCCGTCTCTACTAAAAATACAAAAATTAGCTGGGCATGGTGGCGCACACCTGTAGTCCCAGCTACTCGGGAGGCTGAGGCAGGAGAATTGCTTGAACTCAGGAGGCGGAGGTTGCGGTGAACCGAGATCGCACCATTGCACTCCAGCCTAGGTAACAAGAGCGAAACTCCGTCTCAAGAAAAAAAAAAAAAAAGTCTTAAGATATCTAAGAAACAGTTCTATGATAATTATAACCATCTTGTTCATATCCTCTGCTTTGATAGTTAAGCAGCTCTTTCTAGTAATTACTATATACCAAGTCTTTGGCACCATTATTTTAATGATTGATTGATGGGATCTCACTGTGGTACCCAGGCTGGAGTGTTACGCTATTCACAGGCTCGGTCATAGTGTACTACAGCATCCATCAAACTCTTGGGCTCAAGTGATCCTCCTCCCTCAGCTTCCCAAGTAGCTGGAACTATCGACATGTACCATCAGGCCTGGCTAATGTTATATTTATGTTGAAGGATTTCTGTTGTTTATCCTAGAGTTGTAAATGTTGAAGGATTTCTGTTGTTTATCCTAGAGTTGTAAATGTGTATCTCTAGGGTCCATTTGTGGGGAGTTAATTTGTTCACATACAAATGATGAGAAAAGTTTTAAAAGAAAAGTAATCTTAAATAGAATGATCAGTTATTTAGTAGGTAAAGTGGTATACTGAATTTTTAAATTCTCAAGTTCTGATCATAACTCTAACATGAAATTTAGGAGGAGTTAAGCCATTTAATCTCACTGGATTTTTCTTTTCTTTCTTTTGAGACAGTCTTGCTCTACTGTCCAGGCTGGAGTGCAGTGGTGTGATTACTGCAGCCTCAAACTGCTGGGCTCAAACCATCCTTCCACCTCAGCCTCCCAAGTAGCTGGGACCACAGGCACATGTCACCATGTCTGGCTGATTTTTCTGCTTTTTTTGTAGAGATAGGATTTTACTGTGTTGCCCAGGTTGGTCTATACTTCTCTGGGCTGAAGCAGTCCACCCACCTGGCCTCTGAAAGTGCTGGCATTATAGGTGTGAGCCACTGTGTTCCTCCAGTTTCCCCTCCCCGCCTTGCCCCACCCTGCCCTTCTTTTCTTTTTTACCCCAAGACAGAGTTTTGCTCTTGTTGCCCAGGCTAGAGTGCAATGGTGCAGTCTTGGCTCACTGCAACCTCCGCTTCTCGAATTCAAGGGATTGTTCTGTTTCAGCTTCCCAAGTAGCTGGGACTACAGGTGCCTGCCACCATGCCTGGCTAATTTTTGTATTTTTAGTAGAGACGGGGGTTTGACCATGTTGGCCAGGCTTCTCTTGAACTCTTGACCTCAGGTGATCCACCCATCTTGGGCTCCCAAAATGCTGGGATTATAGGCGTGAGCCACTATGCCCAGCAATTTCTTTTTCTTTCTAGTGAGTTGAATAAGATATTTAAATTTTCTTCCCGCCTGAGAATTGTATTATTTCTCTTACCTTAAATCACAATTAAAAATCATTACTACTGTTAAAACACATTAAATTCATGTTTTGACTATTTTATTGTCTTTAACAGATTCTCTTTGCCAGTTGACATTATATAGTGCTTATAGTTTAAACGTTTCCATGAGGTAATACTGAGACCCAAATAATTTGTCCCAGGTTATACAAGGTTTCCTTACTTCTTGGTGTTTTTCCTCCTGCTGTATCATGGCCAGTTCCTTCTTAATTTTAATCTTAACTCTCAGTTGAGTACTGAAGCTAGCTGCTTACAAATACTCATTATAACCTTCTAACTGTTTTTGGTATTGTCTAATAGTCTCAACTAGAATTCAAAATCATGATTTGAGATTTACAGAGTGTTTGTTTTGTACTTGTAACTGATGATGGAGAACGTACTGTTCATTGAACACATGAATACATAATTCCAACTTCAAATAATCTGCAGGTTAGTTGGGTAGATAAGTAGTAAGATGACTTATTCAGAAAGAATGGTAAGTGCTTTGAGAGGGCAAATACAAAGATACAGTATGATGGGGATGTGTTGGAGGGATACCTAACTCAGTTTTTGGTTTTGATCAGGCAAGACTTACCACAGAAATTCATAGAAATCTGAACTAACATTTGAAGGCATGGTCGTTAGGCTAACCAGGAAAATGTAGCAATACAGAAGCCCAAGGAAGAGAGAATGTACTTTCAGGATTTGGGGAATGGTAAACAGTGCTAAAAGATTCAGAGAAAAGTCTTAAAAAGTCAATTTGAAATGAAGTTATTTTAAGGAATGGGGTAGGATGGGAAACCAGACTTCATGGGCTAAAGAGTTACTGACTTGAATGTGGGAAAAGAAATGGAAGCAATAAATGTATACTCTTTTACAAGAAATTTCACTATCCAAGTGATAGGACAAGATAGCAAAAGGAACAGCATGGGTTGGCAAGTGAGTTAAAGCATTATGGAAACTGCTAAGTGTTCTGAAAAGTATCATCACAAAACTAGGATGTCTTTTCTCATAATGTTGAGACTAACATAGAATAATTTTGTCCTCTTCGGTTTTGGAAATAAATGTCACCTGAAATTCTTCATGACGCTTTATTAATTGGATGAGTGAGTTCTTTACTTACATTGTATAATGCCCACATTTTACTTATGCTACTCTCCAAGCATTTGTATTGTCAGTGTCTTTATCCTTCCAGGAAGCAATTTTTGCTTATTGCAGTGTCGCAGGCACATTTTTAAGTAAGTGCTTTTGATAGCTTAGTTTACACTTTGGAGATAACTATCCTAAGTGGCTGCTTCTTTAAAAACAATGTCCTCAGACATTGGAGCACTTGTGATAGCTGTACTGCCCCACCACTTCAATAGGAAATGTAGCTTGGTTTTTTTTGTTTTGTTTTTTTTTTTTTTTGAGATGGAGTCTTGCGGTGTCATCCAGGCTGGAGTGCAGTGGTATGATCTCGGCTCATTGCAGCCTCTGCACCCCAGTTTCAAAAGATTCTCCTGCCTCACCCTCCTTAGTAGCTGGATTATAGGTGCCCACCACCACGTCTGTCTAATTTTTGTATTTTTAGTAGAGATGAAGTTTCACCATGTTGTCCAGGCTGGTCTTGGAACTCCTGACCTCAGGTGATCCACCTGCCTTGGCCTTCCAAAGTGCTGGAATTACAAGTGTGAGCCACTGCACCCAGCCAGTGTCTCATTTTCAAGAAGTAAGTAATTTTTCTTTTCTTTTTTTATTTTTATAAAGACGGGGTTTCACCATGTTGGTCAGGCTGGTCTTGAACTCCCAACCTCAGGTGATCCGCCTGCCTTGGCCTCCAAAGTGCTTGGATTACAGGCATGAGCCACCACGCACGGCCAATAATTTTTATTTTCTAAGAATAAGATATGTGAAGTAGATATAGGCAGCTGAAATTGTGAGGAAGGGTGGTCCACCCTTCCATGCTTCAACCCTGAAGCCCGACTTTGGAATCTTGGTGCTGTTGGAACCACTGCTTGAAAATATCTAGGTCCAGCCCTATTTCTTTTAACACATATCATTCTACACACAAGGGAACTAATCTCTAGATCCTTTGCCTTTTTTCTGGGATGGAGTCTTGCTCTGTTGCACAGGCTGGAATGCAATGGCACAATCTCAGCTCACTGCAACCTCCGCCTCCAGGTCCTGGTTCAAGCAGTTCTCCTGCCTCAGCCTCCCGAGTAGCTGAGATTACAGACACACGCCACCATGCCCAGCTAATTTTTGTATTTTTAATAGAGACAGGGTTTCACCATGTTGGCCAGGCTGGTCTTGAACTCCTGACCTTGTGATTCACCTGCCTCAGCCTCCAAAGTGCTGGGATTATAGGCGTGAGCCACCCCACCCTACCCATTTACTCAATTTTTATAAACAAAGGGGCTTCAACTTGAGAGGTTATATGGACAATTTCTTATAGAAGAAAAATTATTCTTAATTTTCTTACTGATATTTGACATTAGTTGCTGTGTTATGTAAAGTGATCGTGATATATGAAACCTTTAAGAGTGTATTTTTTAGTTTAAGTCCATTAATTTCTTTTGTTGATAATATTTCATGTATTTATCATGTACTCTTTCTTGATCAGATGTATTTGTGATTTAAACAGGGATAAGTTTAATGAATAGATAATATGATCCCCTGGGACAGGGGAAAGCCCGGGGAGCCATGTAGGTAAGCTCAAGATTATGAGGGAACGAATATATCAGAGGAGGAAGAAGGAAAGGGAAGTGAGGTAGACAGGAAGGTATCTGTCTCAAGTGTGTAATAACAAGTGTGTAATAAATATTACAAGGTAATAACATGTTCCTTTAGAGCACAATGAATGTGTATCTTTAGACCACTAATTTGTGTTTTGTTTTTTGGTGTTCTTATTTTTTTGCTTTATCTTTAGACGTATGATTTATTTCTAACTTGTTTAATCTTATCTAATTAGAAAAAGCTATTTTAAAAGAAGCTTTTAAAGAATAAAAAGCTTTTATCTATGTGCTGAAGTTGTAACAAGGATGAGAGAGGCAGATCTCACACAAGTGCGAATACCCAATCATTACATTTATGAACTGTAAAAGAATCTTTTTATCTTCCATCTTTTTATCTTAAAATGAGCTCTAGACTAGAAGTCACAAAGGTTGAGTCTTAAAGTGATCACTTAGTAACCATTGTGACCATTGATCTCTCTTTTTTTTTTTTTTTTTTTTTGAGACGGAGTTTCGCTCTTGTTACTCAGGCTGGAGTGCAGTGGCGCAACCTCCGCCTACTGGGTTCAGGCAATTCTCCTGCCTCAGCCTCCTGAGTACCTGGGATTACAGGCACGCACCACCATGCCCAGCTAATTTTTTGTATTTTTTAGTAGAGACGGGGTTTCACCATGTTGACCAGGATGGTCTCGATCTCTTGACCTCGTGATCCACCCACCTCGGCCTCCCAAAGTGCTGGGATTACAGGCTTGAGCCACCGTGCCCGGCCTCATTGATCTCTCTTAAGGATTCTTACTTGAAAAAAGAATGAAGCATATAAGTATATGTATATGTTTTTAAGTTTTGAATAAAACATTTTGGAGTTGCTGATTTATTTACTGTATTTTTTTTTTTTTTACAGAATGCCCCTTCCTTTAATAGCCTTAGAAGTCAGAGTCTCCATTAGTGATGTAACAAGTTAGTGCCAAATCTCCTTCTCTGATGGGGAGTAATGATAATAGACTCCCTTTAAGCTTGCTGTACATTTTACACGTCATTCTTTAGTAAAACTAATTGCAGGGCTCTGATACACTTTTTTTTTTTTTTTTTTATGTGACAGAGTCTCACTCTTGCTCATGCTGGAGTGCAGTGGCTTAATCTTGACTCACTGCAACGTCCGTCTCCCAGGTTCAAGTGATTCACCAGCTTCAGCTTCCCAAGTAGCTGGGATTACAGGCATGCCAGGCTGAGCTAATTTTTGTATTTTTAGTGGAGACAGGGTTTCACCATGTTGGCCATACTGGTCTTGAACTCCTGACCTCATGATCCGTCTGCCTCGGCCTCCCAAACTGCTGGGATTACAGGCACAAGCCACTGCGCCTAGCCCTCTCATACATTTCTTTTCGTGTCTTTGTCTGTGCATTTAGAAAATATAGCTGATATGCCTTATATAGAATTTCTGTCCTAACCAGATATTTGTATCTAATATCAGAAGTAACATCAGAAATTTTATAAGTACATGTCACATAATGGCTAAATGAAAAGTCTAAGGGGATTTTAAGATACCCTTTATAAGAGCTGCAAAAAGAATAAAAGAGCTAGGAATAAATTTGATAAGAAATGTGAAAGATTACTGTGAAGAAAACTTCAAATAATAAGATAATAATAGGTGGAGCCAGGCGCAGTGGCTCATGCCTGTAATCCCAGCACTTTGGGAGGCTGAGGCAGACTATCACAAGGTCAAAAATTGAAACCATCCTTTTTTAGTAGAGACATGGTGAAACCCCATCTTTACTAAAAAATACAAAAATTAGCTGGGTGTGGTGGTGCATGCCTGTCGTTTCAGCTACACAGAAAGCCGAGGCAGGAGAATTGCTTGAACCTAGAATGGGAAGGTTGCAGTGAGTTGAGATCTTGCCATTGCACTCCAGCCTGGCACCTGATGACAGAGTGAGACTTTGTCTCAGGAAAAAATAAAAAAGGTAATAGGATGACTTGAATATTTGAGATAGAAGAAATAGGAAAATATTGGAAAAGAAGATTAGATTGACAGGGGAGAGCTGAGTGAGGACTAGTCCTACTAGATACAAGAATAGGCGGAGCATGGAACACGACAGGGTCAAATATGCATGAGGAGAATTTAGTGTATTATAGAGGAGGCATTTCAAATAAGGTGGATTATTTGATACACGGTGTTGGAGGAACTTGGTAGCCCTATGTAATAGAAACTTCCTACCTAGCTTCATAAATCAAAGTTAATGAATTCACAAGCCATAAATTTAAACAGTGATAAGTTTTACTGTGTATGAATAAAGAGCTTTTATTTATGGCAAAAAATATGAACACTATGAATTGAAAGTGGAAGAAAAGATTTCCCCTACTTACAAATGACCAGTTTCCTAAATAAATAAAAAGTCCCCATAAATAAGTAAAAAACCCACAGGCAAAGTCGGCAAAATATATGAAGAGAGTATACAGAAAAAGAAATACACAATGTAGAATCTTTTTTGAAATATTAAAACTTCATAATAAAAGAAATTCAAATCAAAACTAATGAAGTTACTGCATTTTTCACGTATTAGATTGGCAAAGATCAAGGAGTTGGATGATATACTACATTGTCATGGGCATGAGAAACCAAGTACTCTTGTACAGTATAAATGATGACAATTTCTTTGCAGGGGAACCTAGTGATAGCTATTAGATTATAAAAGTATATTTATTGGGCTGGGCGCGGTGGCTCACACCTATAATCCCAGCGCTTTGGGAGGCTGAGGCGGGTGGATCACAAGGTCAAGAGATTGAGACCATCCTGGTCAACATGGTGAAACCCTGTCTCTACTAAAAATACAAAAAATTAGCTGGGCGTGGTGGCGCGTGCCTTTAATCCCAGCTACTCAGGAGGCTGAGGCAGGAGAATTGCCTGAACCCAGGAGGCAGAGGTTGCGGTGAGCTGAGATCGCGTCATTGCATTCCAGCCTGGGTAACAAGAGTGAAACTCTGTCTCCAAAAAAAAAAAAAAAAGAAAAGTATATTTATTATAATGTCACTTCTACAGATTTGTCTTAGATAGATTCTTAAGATCACAAAGATGTTTAAATAGTCAGTGTAGTAGTGTAGTAGGGAAAAAAAGGCAGTGTAAAGGTTCATTAATAATAGACTGTAAATAAAGTTGTAGTACCTTTCTCTAAAGGGGCAAACCCACACATGTACCAGTGTAGTACCACATGAGAAATCCGTTGGATTTTTTTTTTTTTTAAGACAGTCTCACTCTGTCACCAGGCGCCAGGCTGGAGTGCAAACCCACACATGAGAAAGCTATTGGCTTTTTTTTTTTTTCCCCCCGAGACAGAGTCTCACTCTGTCGCCAGGTGCCAGGCTGGAGTGCAGTGGCACAGTCTTGGCTCACTGCAGTCTCTGCCTCCTGAGTTGAAGGGATTCTCCTGTCTCAACCTCCTGAGTAGCTGGGGTGACAGGCATCTGCCACTGCGCCCAGCTAATTTTACGTATTTTTAGTAGATGCAGGGTTTCACCTTGTTTTCCAGGCTTGTCTTGAACTCTCGACCTGAAATGATTTGCCCACATTGACCTCCCAAAGTGCCAGGATTACAGGCCTGAGCCACCACAGCTATTGGATTTTTTTTTTTTTTTTTAACAGAACAACAAGGTACAGAAGAGAATAGGTGGTACTATTACTCTCTGTGTGTGTGTGTACACATTTGAACACCTCTGGAAGAATACGTAAAAAATTGGAAATAGCAGTTGCCTCTGAGTAGAGGAAAGGAGCAATAAGGTTGGGAGTGAGGGAGGCCTTTTTTTTTTTTTTTTTTTTAAGACAGAGTCTATGTCACCCAGGCTGGAGTGCAATGGCACGATCTCTGCAACCTCCACCTCCTGGGTTCAATCGATTCTCCCTTCTCAGCCTCCCAAGTAGCTGCTACTACAGGTGCAACCACATCTGGCTAAGTTTTGTGTTTATAGTAGAGATGGGGTTTTGCCACGTTGTCCAGGCTGGTCTTGAACTCCTGACCTCAAGTGATAAACCTGCTTCACCACCATACCTGGCTAATTTTTGTATTTTTAGTAGAGACAGGGTTTCACTATGTTGGCCAGGCTAGTCTTGAACTCCTGTCCAGAAGTGATCCGCCCACCTCGGCCTCCCATAGTGCTGGGATTACAGGCATGAGCCAAATAAACTCTGAACTTGTACTGTCAAAAATTGTTTTTAACCGTAACCCTATATAACTTATTCAATTAAAAATAATTGAGTAGTAAATTATTGCAAAATGTTATTTAAAATAAGGTAACCATTATTTGAATCTTTTTAAAAGACATAATCCTCCAGATCATCTAATGAACAAAGTGTTACTATTACTTTTAGCTATTCTGAATAAATCTTTTCATAAAGGGTTTATTGAGATGTAATTTATATACTACCCAGTTCACCCATTTAAAGTGGTTTTTAGTATATTCACAGAGTTATGCACCATCACCACAATTTTAAAAACATTTTTATAAGCCCCCTCAGGAGAAAGTCCATACCCTTTTTTTTCCCACCCTGAGATGAAGCCTCACACTGTCACCAGGCTGGAGTGCAGTGGTGCAATCTCAGCTCACTGCAGCCTCTGCCTCCCCATTTCAAACAATTCTCCTGCCTCAGCCTGCTGAGTAGTTGGGACTACAGGTGTGTACCACCATGCCCAACTAAGTTTTTGTATTTTTAGTAGAGACGGGATTTCGCTATGTTGGCAGGCTGGTCTTGAATTCCTGACCTTGTGATCTGCTCGCCTCAGCTTCACAAAGTGGTGGGATTACAGGTGTGAGACACCATACCCAGCTAACTCCATACCCTTTTAAATTTACCTTCTAATTTCTCTCAAGTCCACCAGCTCCTAAGGTAACTGCTCATCTGTTTTTGTTGTTGTTGTTGTTGTTGTTGTTGTTGTTGTTTTGGTCAATGGATATACATATTCTGGACCTTTCATATGAAAGAATCAAACAATATGTGATCTTTTGTGACTGGCTTATTTTCACTCTTTTATAAGAAATTTCACTATACAAGTGGTAAGACAAGAACCTTGAAAACAATTTTTGTCCATATTGTAGCATGTATAATTTGATAAACATCACAAAGATGTTTATATAGTTAATGCAGTAGTAGGGGGAAAAAAGGCAGTGTAAAGGTTCATTAATAGTAGACTGTAAATAAAATTGTGGTACCTTTCTATAAAGGGGCAAACCCACACGTGTACCAGTGCGGTACTACATGAGAAATCTTTTGGATTTTTTGTTTTTTTTTTTTAAGATGAAGTTCCCGCTCTGTCACCCAGGCTGGAGTGTAGTGATGCGTTCTTGGCTCACTGCAACCTCCAACTCCCGGTTTGGGTTTGTTGTCTTTTATGGCTGAATAATATTTGATTTATGGAAATTATATGGAAAAAGTATTTTTTCATCAATTGATGGACATCTGGATTGTTTTCATTTTTTGGCTGTTATGAGTAATGCTATAATGAACACTTGTGGGGCCGGGCGTGGTGGCTCATGCCTATAATCCAAGCACTTTGGAGTCCAAGGCAGGCGGATCGCCAGAGGTTAGGAGTTCAAGACCAGCCTGACCAACATGGTGAAACCCCATCTTTTAAAAAAAAAAAAATGAAAAAAAATGAACACTTTTGTACAAGTTTTTGTATGGATATATGTTTTAATTTCTTTAGAGTATATACCTAGGATAAGAATTGCTGGGTCCTTTAGTTACTCTATGTTTAATATTTTGAGGAACTACCTGATTGTTTCCAAAGTTGCTATACCATTTTACATTTCCATTGATAGTGTATGAAGGCTCCAATTTTTCTATGTCCTCACCAACACTTGTTATTAATATTATGTCTCGCTCCCTCCCTGAAATAGAGCCTCACTTTGCCCAGTCTGGAGTGCAGTGGTGTAACAGCTCACTGCAGCCTTGACCTCATAGGTTCGTGTGATCTTCCTACCTCAGCCCCACTGAGTAGCTGGGATTACAGGCATGTGCCACCACACCTCCCTAATTTCTTAATTTTTTTGTGGAGACAGAATCTCACTATGTTGCCCAGGCTGGTCTTGAACTCCTAGCCTCAAGCAGTTCTCCCCCCTTAGCCTCCCAAAGTGCTGGAATTACAGATGTGAGCCACCATGCCCTGCTTTGTCTCTCTTTTTATTTATAGCTGTAACTGGTGAGTGTGAAATGTTATCTCATTGTGAGGTGTTGCTTTGTTTTGTTTTGTTTGAGACATGGTCTCACCCTATTACCCAGGCTGGAGTGCGGTCTCAGCTCACTACAGCCTCTGCCTCCCAGGCTCAAATGTGCATCATCATGGCTGACTAATTTTTGTATTTTTTGTAGAGACAGAGTTTTGCCGTATTGCCCAGTCTTCATGGTGGTTTTGGTTTGCATTTCCACAATGACAAATGATACTGAGCGTTCTTCCATATGCTCATTGGTCTATCTTCTTACATTTAATGCAAACATTGTTGCCCACCTTTCCTAAAACATGTGTGTTCAGTGTATTGATGTCTATGTTTCGCCACAAAAAGTTCATTTTAGGAGCCCATCTATTGTAAAATTGGCCACTGTAAGAAATGTAACCTTATCGAGCCCCATGGAGTCATTGTTTACAGTGATTTTTCTGAGAATGTCTTTGTTAAATTCACGTTTTATTTTTCTTACAGTATTTCACTGGCCTTGAATGTGGACATAAGTTTTGTATGCAATGCTGGAGTGAATATTTAACTACCAAAATAATGGAAGAAGGCATGGGTCAGGTAAAGATACCAAGTTGTTTTTCAGTTTTTGTTGAATTTTCTAGTGTTTAGACCCTTGCACAAATAAAAACAGGTAAAGCTTTGTGGAATATGAATCGCATGGGGAACATTTTTCTAGATTCAGACCACTAAAGATAATAGGCAATATGGCGTTCCAGTTAAAGAGCCAATCCAGGTAACGTTTTCTCAGCCGGCATCAGTATTGGTATATGTTAAGTTAAACTCGTTGCACACTTTTGCCTTTAAAGTTTTGTGTTTAAAAACCAATTATTAGGTTAGCAATTCTAGTTACTTTATGGTGATAAAGTAACTCTCACACATATTTCCTTTAAGTAAAAAGGAAAGGATTGAGATCTGTAAACTTTAAGGTATTCTGAGAACCTAGCAAAGTGCCTGGCGATGGTAAGCATTCATTAAATATTTGTTGAATGAAGACAGTTTAAATTTCAATCTTTTTCAGACTATTTCGTGTCCTGCTCATGGTTGTGATATCTTAGTGGATGACAACACAGTTATGTAAGTATTTTCGATAGATTCTGCATGTGAATATTGGTTAGTTGGTTATACCAAATTAATTTTTACTTAGCTCCTCAAAGGAAGTGAAACTTCTCAAAGTCTGAAGAAACTCTCTACATTCCCTCATAGTAGTCCAAAAGCCCATTTGTAACTTGGTTAAATGCCTGATCACTATTCTTAGAAATGCATGGTTAACTAGATTTTGATAAACCTTGGAATTGGTGATTAGAATGTATGCATGTGTTAGTTGAGGTGCTCTTGGAAGCAGATCCCAAGATAGAATAAAAAGTGAAACTGACTCATTATGGAATAGCATCTGTGCAAGGTAAACAGCAACATCAATGTAGGCCTGATATCTGTTAAAGACAAGGAGGAAGATTCAATAGGAAGAGACTTTGTAAGATACAGCTGTGAGAGTCTTTTGCAGCCCTGTGGGGGAACTTCAGTGTGTAGATTGCCCAAAGAGGAATACCTCAGTAAGTATAAAGAGCCAAGCCAAGTACCCTTGATATGCTCAGTCATTGGCTGGTACTACCCAGGGAATCATGGTCTTTGCTGGAATACTGCTACTGATTTCAAGCAACCTGCAGCTGGAGGCTTTCAGCTAACAACTCTACTTGTGAAAGGTTCTTTTCTTTTTTTTCCTTTGAACTTTTAGGTTCAGGTGTACATGTGCAGGTTTGTTACATGGGTAAATTCCTTGTCCGTGAGGTTTGGTGTACAAATGATTCCATCACCCAGGTAGTAAGCACAGTACCTGATAGGTAGTTTTTCACTCTTGCCCTCCCACCCTATCCACTCTAATAGCCCCCACTCTTTTATTCCCAGCTTTATGTTCATGTGTACTCACTGTTTAGCTCCCACTTAAAAATAAGAACATGTGGTACTGAGCTTTCTATGTTCATTCGTTTAGGATGGTGACCTCTGGCTGCATTTGTATTGCTGCAAAGGACATGATTGTGCTCTTTTTTTGTGACTGCATAGTATTCCATGGTGTACATGTACCACATTTTCTTTATCCAGTCCACTGTTGGGCATCTAGATTGATTTCCTTTATTTACTATTGTGAATAATGCCACAGTGAACACACTAGTCCATGTGTATGTGTCTTTTTTAGTAGAACGATTTATTTTCCCTGCAATCTCACCAACATGTTATTTTTTTACTTAAAAAAAATTTTTTTTGCTTAAATTTTTTTTTTTAACTTTTTAATAATAGTCATTATGACTGGTGTGAGATGGTACGGTATATCATTATGGTGTTGGTTTGCATTTCTCTGATGATTAGTGGTGTTGAGTATTTTTTTGTGCCTGTTGGCTGCATGTTTGTGTTCTTGAGAAATACCTTTGCATCTACTTTGCCTTTTTCCTTCTGTTTTGTTTTTTGTTTGTTTGTTTTGTGAAAGCAAGTTAATTAAAGAAATGGCTACTTCATAGACAAAGCAACCTGCCCGTGTTTTAATGGAATTATTAGTTTTTTGCTTGTTTGATTAAATTCCTTATAGATTCTGGATGTGAGACCCTTGGATGCATAATTTGTGAATATTTTCTCCCATTCTGTAGGTTATCTGTTTACTCTGTTAATAGTTTCTTTAGCAGTACAGAACCGCATTAGTTTAATTAAGTCTCACCTAATTTTGCTTTTGTTGTGGTTGTTTTTGGGGACTTAGTTATAAATTCTTTGCCAAGGCTGATGTCCAGAATTGTATTTCCTAGATTTTTTTTCTAAGGTTATAGATTTGAGAATTTTACTTTTAAGTCTTTATTCCTTTGGTTAATTTTTATATATGGTGAAAGATAAAGGGGTCTAGTTTCATTCTTCTGCATGTGGCTAGGTAGTTATCCCAACAGTCATTTATTGAATACAGTCCTTTAGCCATTGCTTATTATTGTTGACTTTGTTGAAAATCAGATGGTTGCAGTTTTGTGGCTTTAGTTTTGGGTTCTGTATCCTGTTCCCCTGATGTGTGATTGTTTCCATATCAGGTACCGTGTTGTTTTGTTTACTATACCTTGTAGTACAGTTTGAAGTTGAATAATGTGGTAGTTCTGGCTTTGTTCTTTTTGTTTAGGATGGCTTTGGGTATTTGGGCTCTTTTTTGGTTCCATATGAATTTTAGAATTGTTCTTTCTGCTTTCATGAAAAATGACATGGTAGTTTGATAAGGAACAGTTATGAATCTGCATATTGCTTTGGGCATTGTGGCCATTTTAATGATACTGATTCTTCAGTTCGTAAGCGTGGAATGTTTTTCCATTTGTTTTTGTTGTCTGTGATTTCTTTCAGCAGTGTTTGGTAGTTCTCCTTATAGAGATCTTTTATCTCCTTGGTAGTTGTATTCCTATGTGAGTGTGGCTATTATCAGTAGGATTGCATTTTTAATTTGGCTGTCTCCTTGAATGTTACTGGTATATATTAAATGTTACTGAATTTTGTACATTGATTTTGTATCCTGAAACTTTACTGATGTTATTTGTCAGTTCTGGGAGAGTCTTTAAGGTTATTTCTACATGTAAAATCATCATCAGTGAAGACTGATAATTTGACTTCTTTTTCTATTTGGATACATTTTTATCTTTGTCTTGCCTGATCGCTCTGGCCAGAACTTCAGTACTATAGGTCTGGTGAGTATGTGTGGGGCATTCTTTTCTTAAGTGGAATGCTTCCAGCCTTTGCCTGTTGAATATGATGCTGGCTTTGGGTTTATCATAGATGGCTCTTATTATTTTGAGCTATGTTCCAAACTATGTCAAAGCCTAGTTTGTTGATGTTTTTATCATGAAGAGATGTGGGATTTTATTGAAAGCCTTTTCTGTGTCATTTGAGATTACCATATGGTTTTTGTATTTAATTCTGTTTATGTGGTGAATTACATTTATTGGTTTGCATATGTTGAATCAGTCCTGTATCCCAAAAATAAAGCCCAGTTAATTGTGTTGAATTAACTTTTTGATATGCTACTAGATTCGGTTTGCTAGTATTTTGTTGAATATTTTTGTTCTGTGTTCATCAGGAATATTGGCCTGTAGTTTTCTCTTTTTTTGTTGTGTCTTTGACAGATTTTATCAGAGTGATACTTGTTTTGTATAAAGTGTGTTAGGGAGGATTCTCTTCTCCTTAATTTTTTGGTAAGTTTCATTAGGATTGGACCAACTCTTCTTGTATATCTGATAGAATTTAGCTGTAATGCCACATGGTCCAGGACTCTTTTTGGTTGATAGGTTTTTAAATTGCTGATTCAGTTTTGGAGCTTGATATTGGTCCATTGAGAGTTTTGATTTCTTCTTGATACAGTCTTGAGAGGTTGCGTGTTTCCAGGAATTTATCCACTTCCTCTAGATTTTCCAGTTTATATGCATGAAAGTGTTCCTAACAGTCTCTGAGGATCTTTTTTATTTCCATGGGATCCACTGTAGTGTCACCTTTCTTGTTTCTGATTGCGCTTATTTGGGTCTTCTCTTTCTTTTTTCTTTGTTAATCTAGATAGCAGTCCATCTTGTTTATTGAAAAGTTCTCTTTTGAAGAGGGAAAGAGACTTGGAGAAAGAAGCAGAGTTATTAGTTCCTCAGCCCAAGATAAAAATCCCAGTTTGCTTAATTACTGGGTTAGTGCTGTTTTCATAAACCTCAGGTTACCTAATTGACATCACTCCAGGAGGATAAACAGATTGAGGGTCTGAATGATCCATAAGCAATTTGTGTAATCAGTCTTGGATAGTTGTCTATACAGAAAGGCATGCCTGTATTTAAGCACTAGAATTTGAGGTAATAGAATTAAAAGCCATGGGCTTTAATGAGTACATTTCTTAAACTAGTAATGCCATAAATTGACTTGACCAGCACAGTTTATAAAACTCAGTGATTTTAAACCTCCTTAATCTCTATCTCCTTTGATTTATTTGGAACATATTTACTGTTATCAGTTCTGTGTTAATACTGGTTATGTTTTTTAGTAAATCTTATTTCCATTGTTGTTTTAGGCTAGCACAAATAAGCCATGTATCATCTTGAAGTACCACCATTCTTCAATTTGTCTTTATCTTGTCCTCTGATGCTTTCTTGTTCCTTGTATTCTTTCATCACTATGCCAGTTCCATTAATAAAGTTTCCTCAGTGTATTTCATTAATAAAGGTCGCTATATCCTTTTATCCATTTGACAAACATTTACTGGGAACCTACTTATTAGCACATATTTACAGGAGAACAAAAAATTAAGATATAGTGCCTTCCCCCAGGAGATTCACAATAATAAGTAACTACAATGCAGCAATTTATGTTTTGTATATAAAGGTATGTATAAAATACTGAGAAAGAAGCAGATTGTTCTACTTGAAGAGTTTGAGGAGACTTAGGGAAAAATAGTAAAAACTGAGATTGAGGGAGTGGAGGGTAATATTGGTTAAAGAAAGAATGTCAGTGTTTTAGAAATAGGTCGTGAACTTCTCTATTAAGTATTCTGTGCTGGCTAGAGCAGAGTAGGAGGTTATGACAGATGAGGATGAAAATTTTGACAGTTTATAATGAATGTTGTCATAGAATGTTTTTAATATGATGAGATTTGCATTTTAAAAATAGTACTTTGGTAGTATAGTGGTGGATGGTTTAGGCAGGGGTGTCTAATCTTTTGGCTTCCCTGGGCCACATTGGAAGAAGAATTGTCTTGGACCACACATAAAATGCACTAGCACTAATGATAGCTGGTGAGCTTTAAAAAAAACCGTGAAATGAGTTTCATTATGTTTTAAGAAGGTTTACAGAATTGTGTTGCGCCACATTTAAAGCCATCCTGGGCCTCAGGCTGGACAAGCTTGGTTTAGAGTGAAGAGGCATTTGGGCTGTGAGACTTGGTTTTTACAGTCGTTGTCTTTTTTTTTTTAAGACAAAATTTCACTCTTGTTGCCCAGGCTGGAGTGCAATGGCGCAATCTTGGCTCACTGCAACCTCTACCTCCCAGGCTCAAGCAATTTTCCTGTCTCACAAGTAGCTGGGATTACAGGCATGTACTATCACATGCCTGTAATTTTGTATTTTTAGTAGAGATGGGGTTTCACCATGTTGGCCAGGCTGGTCTCGAACTGCTGACCTCAGGTGATCTACCCACCTGTGGCCTCCCAAAGTGCCGGGATTATAGGCATGAGCCATTGTGCCCAGCCGTTACAGTCTTCTATGGATAATAATGTTCCAGTCTTTAAAGATGATAATGTGCCGGTTTTCTAATGGGGAGCCAGTAGAAACAGAATTTAGAGACGGATTGGTTTAAGGTATGAAAAATCTCCAATATAGATCTGCAATTTTTCTTTTTTTTTCTTTTGAATAATTAGCTTATGTACATGGATCTGCAATTTTTAATGTGATCTATTAGGTAGAAACTAGTAATCTTCAGTTTTAGAATTCAAAAAACAGTTAAAATAATGGCAAAGGAAGCCATTACTTATAGAAAGACAAAGGAAGACTGACGTCTTAGACAAGGGGACATTAGGAGAGGAGGCGGAGTCACTGAAAGATATTGAAAGATATTTAGGTAATGGTTTATGAAAATAGTACAGGAACCAGGGAGTAGAGAATGTGAGCAAAGAGGTTACTAATGGTATCACTTCCTGCAGACATGTGAAAGAGAACAGCATTGACGAGACCATTGGATTTCCCTGTTATGACAACAACTTTACTAGAATGGTGAAAGTGGAAATCAAATTGCTGTGAGTTCAGACATTAATAGAAAATGAGACATTAATAGAATATGGAGAATAGTGAGGAAAGTTCTTGATTATACTCCCAGTGGATTCCATGAAACTGATTTATGTCCTACTTAGAACATCTTTGTAAATCAAAGAAACTGATTGGAGTTGTATCTATGGATGTGTCACTGCCAGTTAGGTTTAACAACTTCTTCAATTACTTAGGTGTTCTACAGACGCTGTCCTGACAGTGTGATAAACATTTTTTAAGCTGTGTACAATGAAGCCATAAGTTTCCTGAGAGTACTCAGCAACTCTGTTGTAGGACTTCTTCCTGTGGGTTCAGCCAGAGGAACTTCTTGTTACATCTATCTTATATAATGGATTTCTGAGTAAGGTTTTATTTGGGGGAAGAGTAGATTGGAAATGAATGAAAACTTCCAACACATGAAACAAATCTGATTAATTTTTTTCAATATCACAGGGCTTTAAGAAATCAGTAGGAAGAAGATAATTCTATGAAAAAGCAGTTCATAGTGAAAGAAATGTAAATGGCCATAAACATAAGCTATCATGTCTAGCTTAATAAGTGTAAGTCAGAATCACTCTAAAATTTGTTTTAGCATTTCAGATTGGTAAAACAGGATTTGGTAATGTCTAATGTGGGTAAGAATATAGTATAATAGGATTATAAACTGTCACAAGATTTTTGGAATGTAATTTGGCAAGTTATAAAAATGTATGTCTTCTTTGGCCTTACATCCAATAGTTTTAGCACTTTGGATATTCATAGTGCTAACACCTAACTCACTGTGTTTTGTTTTGTTTTTTTCCCAAGGCTTGCTATCATTCCAGATGATTTTAGTGCCCCTGTGTATAGTCCCTAGATCACCATCATCTAGGAACTTGTTAAGAATACACATTCTCGGCCGGGCGCGGTGGCTCAAGCCTGTAATCCCAGCACTTTGGGAGGCCGAGGTGGGTGGATCACAAGGTCGAGAGATCGAGACCAACCTGGTCAACATGGTGAAACCCCATCTCTACTAAAAATACAAAAAATTAGCTGGGCATGGTGGTGTGTGCCTATAATCCCAGCTACTGAGGAAGCTGAGGCAGGAGAATTGTTTGAACCCAGGAGGCGGAGGTTGCGGTGAGCCGAGATCGTGCCATTGCACTCCAGCCTGGGTAACAAGAGCAAAACTTCGTCTCAAAAAAAAAAAAAAGAATACACATTCTCAGGCCCATCCCAGACTTAACTGAATCAGAAACTCTGGAGGTAGAGCCCAACAATCTGAACAACAAGCTTTCCTGGTGTGGCTCTGATGTACTTAAGTTTGAGAATCTCTGTCATTTCATTTCCCTAATCTACTTATTTCCTGTAAAATACCCTTTACCCCAGCTTCCCACTTCTGTGGCTCTTACGTTACACCCATGCCAGATCTCCAGCTGACTTTGCAAAATCATCTTTTTTTCTGCCTCTTCCTAAAATATTGCTCCTTGGGGTTCTATCCAGTCCCCTATTTCTTCTTATTTTGTATACTTTCCGTAGACAGTCTTTGGAAATCTCCAAATCTGATGTCTCTTTTGAGCTTAAAACCTATGTGTCCCTCCGCCGAATAGGCACCTCCACAATCAGCGTTGCACCAAATTCTGTCAAATCCACATCCTCATTACCCATAAATCCATCTATTTTTTTCTGTTCCTACTGCCATTAACCTCATCTAAACCATCATCTCTTAGCTAGAAATCTACAACTGGCTCTTAAATGATTCCCTTATATTTAGTTTTATCATCTAGTTCTTTGCAGATGGCTTCCATTGTCCTGCATTGCTTGCCTGTACAGCTTTATTTTTTGCTTTATCTCTTCTCAGATTCTCTATTCCAACGAGGTAGAATTTGGTTTCTTGAAAATACTATGGGTTTTATTTGCATTTGGCTTGGTTTGAGTTTACTTTTTTTCTCTACTGCCTCCTGGCTTTCTCACCTACAATACTGTCTTCCAATTTTACTCTTGAATTGTCTTAATCTAGTCATTCTTCAGGCCTGAGTTTAGATTTTAACTTTGGTTTGGTCAGGCATCCTGTGACCTCCTTAGCCCCTCCATATTTTGTTTACCATTCACTTGTATAATTGCCCATATTCTTGCCTGTATTCTTTCTTAAGCTGTAGGAAGTGTGACCTCAGGTCCTCTAATTATGTTGTCTGAATTATTTGTTTATTTCTGTTCAGGATGTGTAGCGCTAACCTTGGAAGTATTACACCGAAAGTATTTATTCACTGACTTCTCAATGCTTCTTAGATTCTTAAATTCTAGTAGTGATAATTCAGTGACTTTATTTATTCCTTTTTAAAAAATTATTCCTTAGCAACTGGTATTTAATAGACATGCATCTTCGATTAAGTCACTGGAAGTATATTTTATCCCTTGCTTTCATAAACTATGTCAATATTGTATACTTCAGAGATTTGTGCTATAATACCATCAAGGCTAAGTGGGGTTTCCCTGCATACACAATGGGCTGTGCTTCCATAGTCATGGAGATAACAGTATACTTTGAGAACTCTTTCCTTGTCACTATATTTGTCCTTGATGCTTTCCTAAGATTAATGAAAATTACTTTTCTGAATTACGTATAATTTGTAACCAAATAAATGTCATTCTACCTGTATTCGTCCTAGTAGTTGGTTGGTTTTTTTCATGCAGTTGTTTAGGGCCTAAATTTCCTCTTTGTGACCCATAGGGTACCTGGGGTCATAAGGAGGAAATTGGTACCTCTATGGTATCCTTTACCTTTATTTTATTTTATTTATTTATTTATTTATTTATTTTTATTTATTTATTTTTTTGAGACGGAGTTTCACTCTCGTTACCCAGGCTGGAGTGCAATGGCGTGATCTCAACTCACCGCAACCTCCGCCTCCTGGGTTCAGGCAATTCTCCTGCCTCAGCCTCCTCAGTAGCTGGGATTACAGGCACGCGCCACCATGCCCAGCTAATTTTTTGTATTTTTAGTAGAGATGGGGTTTCACCATGTTGACCAGGATGGTCTCGATCTCTCGACCTCGTGATCCACCCGCCTCGGCCTCCCAAAGTGCTGGGATTACAGGCTTGAGCCACCATGCCCGGCCACCTTTATTTCTTTCACCATCTAATGTCTATTAGACGTATAGTCACTTTACATTGTCAACCTTATAGTAATGCTTTTCTGTTTTGTAACTGATTATTTCCTGTTTGGTCAGTAGGTAAATTCAGAAAATTTTAAATCAATATGTTCATAATGTTGTAACTATATAAAAAATAATCGTAAAACCAAGTAGTTCAGTGGACCCAGAGAGAAGTAAATCCTCTAAGTCTGTGCTGCTCTATGGAGAATGTTTCTAGCATCCAAATCAGACACTTATACCTTACATTCAGTCTTAACCACTATCACAAATGGGGTTGTGAAGCTACCTAGGCTGGAGCAATTAAGTGAAGTCCTATGGTTTGTACCCTCCTGAGACAAGAGACAAACTAAACCACAGTGTGTGTTATTCTCATTACAGTAGAGCATCTCATCTTTTACAGTGTAAAAAAATTCTTAATTAGAATTGGCTCATTTTACTTTTTTATTAGGTCATCAAATACATTGAATTAAGTGTGTCAAGTACATTAACCTTAAAAGTATATTTGTCTTACCACCACCTACATCACGGTATAGAACTTTCCCAATACCCAGAATGTTGATCCTTGTGCCTGGCCCTTTCCAACCAGTATCTGTCTCCCCTCTGCTACCTACCCTGACGTCTGTCACCATGAGGTAGTTTTGCCAGTTCTTGAACATCATTTAAATGGAATCATATAGCATGCCTTCTTTTGTGTACATATGTCTGCTTCAGTTAAGATAATATCTTTTGAGATTTCTGTAAGTTACTTCAGTGTCTTGATAATATACCTTTAGGAGATTTTTTGTTGGTTGGTTTGCTTTTGGCTACGTGAAAAAATCAGAGACTATCCCTGTATGTTTTTTGGTGGGCATACACTAATTTTCTTGGGGGCAGATACTTAGGAGTAGAATTTCTAGCTTTAGTAGATACTGTCAAGTGGTTTTCTGAAGTCATTGTACCTATATTCCTTCTAGCTATAGGTGAGAGCTCTAGTCTTTGCTCATACGTCTGTCACCCATCTTTTAAAATTTTGACTATTCTAGTGAATTGTGATTTTAATTTGCAGTTTTCTGGTAGTGTTATAGAACATTTTTCCATACATTTATTAAACAGTTGGGTATCCCTTTTTATGAAGTGCCTGTTCGAGTCATTTACCCATTCTTAAAAATTGGTCGTTTTTTTCTGTGATTTACTTTGTAAGAATTCTTTATTCTGATGAGTCTCTTGATAGCTGTATTTATTACAACTATTTTCCCCAAATATGTAGCTTGCCTTTTTTTTCTCTAAAACAAATACAATTTTTTAAATGGATAAAAGTTTCCCTTTTGTTGTCTAATTCATGTCTTTCCATATATGATTGCTGCTATTTAAGAAATCTTTGCTTACCTTAAGTTCTATTTATTTTTAAGGTGCTGAGAATTTATGGAGACTGCTTTGATAACATGTAACTTAAGAGTTGTATGTCTCATGGTGGAGTAAATTGAATGCCCACTATCATTTCTCCACAGGGAAACAGAAAAGTAGGGACTTGAGTGTTCTAGGTAGGAAATTTAGCACAAGAGCTATAGTATATTGTCTGTTTTAGAATATATGTTTCAGGGATCAGAGCTGAAGTACATACTAAAATAACCTTTTTTTTTTTTTTACTTTGAAAAGTTAATTTACCTTTTCAATCTTTCCTCAGCATAAATGCAACAAATTCTTGCATAACAAAGTATCAGTTCCTAGCAGCCTCTATTGCCAAGAGTTCATTTTCTTGCTTTCTTGATTTGCTGATTCATGGTTCCTGAACTAAAACAACTTCCTAGTTTCATTGAAATGTGAAATAAGACAGTTGTCAAATTGTGGTAGTAAGGTTAAGTATATAGACAGAATAGGCCGGGCGCGGTGGCTCAAGCCTGTAATCCCAGCACTTTGGGAGGCCGAGGTGGGTGGATCATGAGGTCGAGAGATCGAGACCAACCTGGTCAACATGGTGAAACCCCGTCTCTACTCTACTAAAAATACAAAAAATTAGCTAGGCATGGTGGTGCGTGCCTATAATCCCAGCTACTCAGGAGGCTGAGGCAGGAGAATTGCCTGAACCCAGGAGGCGGAGGTTGCGGTGAGCCGAGATCGCGCCATTGCACTCCAGCCTGGGTAACAAGAGCGAAACTCCGTCTCAAAAAAAAAAAAAAAAAGTATATAGACAGAATAAATTATTGCTGAGTATTAGTAATTTAAACTTTTTCAAATGTTACTAAACTTTTAGTAAATATAAACTTAAATGTTGAGGGGAGGCAGGGAAGAATTGGAGAGGGTGTATGAAGCAGATTCTTTTTGTTTGTTTTCTCCAGATGTATGCTTACCCAGAAGCGGATTCTTTAGGACCTGATATGCCTTTGTTATGGTCTTTGCCTTTGATTCTAAGATAAAGCCATGAGAGAGGGTTTTGGGCAGAGGAATGACATGGTCAGAGAGGGTTGCTTTGACTGCCAGTGTTTAAAAAAATAATCTTATAAGTGGGAACAGGGAGACAGATCGAGAAATTATTATAGCAGTCCAAGTGAGAAGTTATAGTGGTTTGGATTAGGTTGGTAGCAGAGAAGATAGTGAAAAATGTTTGGAGTTTGGATATATTTTCAAGGTAGAACCAGGGATTAGATACAGGAAAGATGAGTCAGGAGTAACTGCAAGGTCATCATGACTTGTGATTATGATTAGCTAATTCAGATGACAATAAATGTTACATTTTTACAATCAGAAATTTGAGCAAAGGCAGGGTGTGGTGGCACATGTCTGTAATCTCAGCACTTTGGGAATCCAAGGCAGGTGGATCACCTGAGGTCAGGAGTTCAAGACCAGCCTGGCCAACATGGTTAAACCCTGTCTCTACTACCAAAAATAAATAAATAAATAAATAAATAAATAAATAAATAAATAAATAAAATTAGCTGGGTGTGGTGGCATGCACCTGTAATCCCAGCTACTTGGGAGGCTGAGGCAGGAGAATTGCCCGAACCCAGGAGGCAGAGGTTGCGGTGAGCCAAGATGGCGCCATTGCACTCCAGCCTGGGCAACAAGAGCAAAACTCCGTCTCAAAAAATAAATAAATAAATAAATAAATAAATAAATAAATGTGTTAATCGCTTGATTATAATTCTGCAACCCAAGTGCCCAGCAGTACAGGAAGATGGAGTGTGATACAGCCATTAAAAATGGTTTGTGAGCTAGGCACAGTGGCACACACCTGTAATCTTAACACTTTGGAAGTCCAAGGTGAAAGAATCACTTGAGCTCAGGTATTCAAGTTTATCGTGAGCTATGATCATGCCACTGTTCTCTAGCCTAGGCAGTAGAGTTAAACACTATCTCAAAAAGAGAGAGAGAGAAAAGGTTGTGAATTATTTTAAGGGCTCTGGAAAATGCCTGTGATGATATTAACAAAAAAGTCTAAGATGCAGAAATTTTTTTCTTAAAGAAGAAAAGCTTATGAATTATTTTAAGAGCTCTGGAAAATGTATATGATAATGTTAACTAAAAAATCTAAGATGCAGAATTATGTGTAGTCTTTATTTAAAAATTATCATACATTACAAAAGGAGAAAAAGTCCAAATTTCATAACAGTTTTATGGGTTTACCTATGGTGATTTTGATGTCCTCCTCTATGCTTGTCTATAATTTGTATTAGTATGTTGGGAAGAAAATGTTTTTAGAGGAAAATATTATATTCATTAGTCCTAAGTCAAAGTATAATATTGTTGATTTACTCAGTGCTACAAAAGGCATGGTTTAGCAATTGGCATTAATTAAAAAACAAAACTAAACAAAAACTTGTATTTCAAGTCATGTAGTTTCAAATCACATTTCTTTAGTTACTTCATTTGTTAAAACGGCATTCTCCCCATTTAATGCATCTGACAGTAAGCTCAGCATGTGTAGTAGGCATTCAGTAGAAGTCATTTTGTTTAACTAGAGAGCTGTCTTCCACTAAGAGACGTGACCTAATAACTATTTTCTATTTTGTTTTTGAGACTGAGTCTCGCTCTGTCACCCAGGCTACAATGTAGTGGCATGATACCAGCTCATTGCAACCTCTTCCTCCTGGATTCAAGCAATTCTCCTGTCTCAGCCTCCCAAGTAGCTGGGCTTACAGGCATATGCCACTATGCCCAGCTAATTTTTGTATTTTTAGTAGAGACAGGGTTTTGCCACGTTGACCAAGGCTGGTCTCGAACTCGTGACCTCAGATGATCCACTCACCTTGGCCTCCCAAAGTGCCGGGATTACAGGCATGAGCCACTGTGCCAGCCAATAACTATTTTCAATTTGTGATGACAGCAAATCTTTGTCCAGAGAATTTTCTTATTAATGACCAGAGTGATACTTGCTTCTTCAGAATGCCTGTTCATGAAGATGGATGCTCACTTTCTTTTACCTCCTTATTATCAGATAAACTAAAGAAGCAGTCTTGTCCTAGTAACTGTTGGCTGATATTTGCTCATGTCAGTCCTGGTGGTCCATGCCAGGTTTAGATAGCTTTTTAGGCTAAGGTCAGCTGTCAGAAATCATTAGGGTTTGTCATATCAGAAAAGCAATATGAATAATACATGTATAAATAAGATATGTTTGTTTGGCAATCAAGGCATCTGACTTTTGGCCAATACTTTTCTTATTTATTGACATAAAATCTGTAACATAAAACTCATGATTTTAATTATAGTCATCCTTAGTATGCTGAGGATTGGTTCCAGGATCCACACCCTCTACCCTAATATACCAAAATCTGTGCATACTCATGTCAGCTTAGCAGAGCCCGTGTATACAAAAATTCGACCATCCATATATGCAGGTTTCACCTCCCATAAATAACTGTATTTTTGATCCACATTTGTTTGAAAAATATCCATGTATAAGTGGACCCACGCATTTCAAAGCTGTGTTGTTTAAGAAGCAACTGGTTTTTGTTGTTGTTTTGAGAAAGAGTCTGTCTGTCGCCCAGACTGGAGTTTACTAGTGGCACAGTCTTGGCTAACTACAACCTCTGCCTCCCAGGTTCAAGCGATTTTCCTTCCTCGGCCTCCCAAGTAGCCAGGATTACAGGTGCCCACCACTACAGTTGGCTAATTTTTGTGTACTTTTAGTAGAGACTAGATTTCACCATGTTGGCCAGGCTGGTTTTGAACTTCTGACCTCAAATGATTCACCCACCTCGGCCTCCCAGAGTGCTAGGATTACATACGTGAGCCACCATGCCCAGCCAGCAACTATATTTTAAAATATATAATCCAGTGGCTTTTAGTACATACATATTATTGTACAAACATCACCTAATTGCAGACTATTTTAATAACCTTATATCCATTAATCAGTCATTCACCATTCCCTTCTCCCCCTAGACACTGGCAACCACTCATCTGCTGGATTTAGCCAATTCTGGACATTTCATATAAATGAAATAATATAGTATGTTGCCTTTTGTGATTGGCTTCTTTAATGTTTTCAGGATTCATCCATGTCGTATTATGAATCATCACTTTACTTCTTTCCATTGCTGAATAATGGTTCCATTATATGGACATTTCCACTTTTTTTGGAATTGTGTTATGAACATACGAATATTTGTGTACAATTTTTCATCAAATACCTGTTTTTAATTCTCATGAATATATACATATATATACATCTCGAAGAATTGCTGGGTCATGTGGTAATGCTATGTTTAACTGTTTGAGGAACTATAAAATACATGAATTATTTTTAGACCACAGGTCTACTTCTGTGAAATATGGAGATTTACTCATTTAAAAAATAATCATTGAATACTTGCTACAGGTAGACAGTGTGCTAGACACCCAGGGATACTTTCATGGCATTAGGAGGAGAAAGATAGCTATTAAATGATTATAGAGATAACTGTCTAATTAAAATTATGATAAATTCTATAAAGGACATGTTTGAGGTACTGTGAGAACTGAGAGGGGATCTATATCTAAACGAGTGTGGAATCTCAGGAAAGGCTTTCTTGAGTGAGTTACCACTATATTGTAACTGAGTGAAGTAATATAGTAATAGCATTTAATATTTATTGGGTGCTTACTATCTGCCAGGCACTGTTCTAGTCTTACAACCGTATTTCTGAGATCTATTTTACAGATTAGTAACCTGAGGAATGGAGAGTTCAAAGAATTTACCTTCAATTCATAGCTAGTGAGTTGTGAGGCCGGCATTCAAACCTAGACTGTCCCACTTCAGAGTTCCATTATAATATTCTTGACTTTCCAAGGGAGGCAGCTTTATGCAGAGCCTCTGAGGAAGGGCAGTACTACTGTTTTGAAGGAAATACAAGAATACGAATGTAATAGGAGTGCACTGAAAGTGGCACACGAAAAGGTAGGATCTTGTGGAAGGAGAGAGGCCTATGAAGCTCAAGTGTGAAATGAGTCCAGATCGTCTGGTTCATTTTAAAGATGCTAATGGGGTTGGTCTACATGCATGTTTTTCCTGTCTTTCTCAGTGGGAATTATTCTTTTTCTTGTTCCACTGAGAGGAATGTTTACTATAGAACTAATGAAACTTAAGCTTCAAGTTCCTCACTTAGGTGGACTCCTGTGAGTTCTGGAAATTCTTACGAATTATAGAGTGTTCAGAAGAGACCAGGATGCAGTTAGTAAGCATTTTGGGTTAGTTTCCAAGAGCTCTCAGAATAAGGCTCCTGAAATTATGTCAGCTTTATGTATCACAAAACCTGGATCCATTTCTTAACATTTCTGTCAGCAATATCTCTCATTTCACATACTGATTTGGGTGGGGTGCCTCAAGGAAGGTGGCTGAGAATTGCTGTCTTAAGACATGATATCAGAGTCAAGAGACCCTGAAATGGGCCTGAACTTGGCATTAGTTGGTAAGTCATTAGGCTATACTAAAAACGGGGTAAAAGTAGAATATTTAAAATACAAGAAACATGGAAAAAATGTCTATGAAAATAAAGCTATACAAACTATGAAATTATTGTTTTGATCAGTACAATTACATCTGTCGACAGCCTATATGGATTTCAGTATTTTCAGCTTAGGGCATAAACATGTTGTAGCCATAGCCTAAACAGCTTTTGGAACTACGTTCTATAAATGTGTGGAAAACACTCTTGGCTGGAAACTTTCTCATCTATTTTTATTCTTGGTTTCAGGCGCCTGATCACAGATTCAAAAGTTAAATTAAAGTATCAGCATTTAATAACAAATAGCTTTGTAGAGGTAAGTGATTTATTTTCCTTCTTGTAAGAAGGAATTCTGTTTATTAATAGAAATACTATTTTAAAAAATTATGGTCTATTAACAGTAAACAAATCTTTATTGCATTTATGAAGGATACCAAAATACCTTTATTCTCAAAAGAGTATGACAGGCCGGGTGTGGTGGCTCACGCCTGTAATCCCAGCACTATGGGAGGCCAAGGCGGGCGGATCACCTGAGGTCAGGAGTTCGAGACTAGCCTGGCCAACATGGCGAAACCCCATCTCTACTGAAAATAGAAAAACTAGCCGGGCACAGTGGCATGAGCCTGTAATCCTAGCTACTTGGGAGGCTGAGGCAGGAGAATTGCTTGAACCCAGAAGGTGGAAGTTGCAGTGAGCTGAGATGGCACCACTGCACTCCAGCCTGGGTGACACAGTGAGACTCTCTCTTAATAAAAACATAAAATAAAAGAGTATGACAAACTAGCAAGTAGATCTATTCATAGACTTAAGTTTGGATAATAAAATTATTTTTACTGTATTCTTCCTTTATTTTTCTTTATCCCTAGCAGAGAATTGTAGTAGATTACTAATCATGTCATGTTTAATCATGTTTGAGAGTCTAACCCTGCTGTTTCTCTGCTTGTTTTAGGTTTCATTACCAGTAAATCTTGTTAATAAAGAATGCTGTACTTTACTGGACCATGTTTTTGCCCATTTGTTCTATGATTCCTTTTGTGCTACAGTGGCAGAGTTTCATAGTTGCTACAGAGACTGTTCTGGCCTGCAAAACCAAAATTCTTTACCCTTTTGGCTCTTTACAGAGGAGTTTGCCAGCCCCTGTATGACATCAGTGTAACTTGGTGTTTTAATTTTAGAAAGTAATTATTTCCGTTAGAGATTAAACCTGGAGGCCGGGCGTGGTGGCTCATGCCTGTAATCCAAGCACTTTGGAGGCCAAGGTGGGCGGATCACCTGAGGTCGGGAATTCAAGACCAGCCTGACCAACATGGTGAAACCCCATCTTAAAAAAAAAAAAAAAAAGATTAAACCTGGAAATAGCCTATTTTAGAAATAGTATATTATTTGAAATGGTCAATGGACTTCTGAATTCTGGTTTAGAGTGTTTTGTTTCATAGTAAAAATACTATAAAAGTTATATTTCCTTTTCAGGAACTAAAGTACACTCTTTGCCTGTGGCTTAGGAACTGGCTTTTTTTTTTTTTTTTTTTTTCTTACAAGAGCTCTTTGTGGGAGAAGTTGTATGCATATCCTTTAGCTTAGCTTGAACTATTCTGTCGCATCCAGACACTTTCCTTGATCAAGAGTATATCTAGTTTTCTTGTGTCTTTTGAAAATTGTCTTAAAATAGAACCGTAAGTAAATTAGTGATGTTTAATGATCACATATTTAAAGTTATTCAGTGGGATTTTGAAGATAGAACAAGAGATAGTTCATAAATTTTACAAAACCAGGTCTTCAGGGATCAGTCATCTTAAAAAAAAAACAGTACATCTCAAAATGTTACTGTAGAAGACCAAAGCAAGTTTTCATAAGCTTGTATCAACCTCCCCCATTTGCCCCTTGTACCAGAGAAGCAATATAAATAATTGCCTGATGTGCTAGGAAATCTTGCATTGTGACCTAATTTAATTTTCTGCCTTTTTGTGAGGCAGGGCTTATTCTGTCACCCAGGCTGGAGTGCAGTGGATGATCACAGCTCTCTAGCCTCCACCTCTTGGGTTCAAGTGATCCTCTTGCCTCAGCCTCCTGTGTAGTTAGAACTGTAGGCACATACCATCATACCTGGCTAAATTCTGTTTTTTTTTTTTTTTTTTTTTTTTTAAAGTAGAGGCAAGGTCTTGCTATGTTGCCCAGGCTGGTCTTAAGCAGTTGACCTCAAACAGTCCTCCCACCTTGGCCTCCCAAAGTTTTGGGATTATAGGTGTGAGCCACTGTGCCTGGCCACCTGTCATTTTTTATTTTCTAACTTGTATTTCAGTGCAATCGACTGTTAAAGTGGTGTCCTGCCCCAGATTGCCACCATGTTGTTAAAGTCCAATATCCTGATGCTAAACCTGTTCGCTGCAAATGTGGGCGCCAATTTTGGTAAGCAAGTGATTTCCTAAATTGAAATAGTGCACAAAGCATTTCTATTTCTTTTGTTTATTCTTGGTATTAAAATAGCAGAAAAAAGTGTGTACCTTAGGCAGGGAGATGTTTAATACTAAAAATAGTGTGTATCTTTTTGAGAATTGGATGAAAAGGTCACATCTTACAATTTTTTCTCTTTCCTTGATGTTCTAACTTTTGGGTATATATAGATATATGTGTATGTGTGTGTATATTTTTTGTTTTTGAGACAGAGTCTCGCTCTGTCACCAGGTTGGAGTTCAGTGGCACAATTTCACCTCACTACAACCTCTACCTCTCAGGTTCAAGCGATTCTCCTGACTCAGCCTCCTGAGTAGCTGGGACTACAGGTGTGTGCCACCACACCCAGCTGATTTTTGTATTTTTAATAGAGACACGGTTTAGCTGTGTTGGCCAGGATGGTCTCGATCTCTTGACCTTGTGATCTGCCCGCCTCAGTCTCCCAAAGTCCTGCAATTACAGGCATGAGCCATCGTGCCCGGCCTGGATGTATTTTTTTATGGAGAAAATATACAGCTGTAATCAATATCTTCCTTTATGTTCCACTGTAACTTAATGGGAGCTAACTTGTAGATCTGGGACTGTGACTTTTTCTTTACTCTGCCAAATTTTAACCTTACTTATGCAAAGGAAATGTGCAGATAAATTCAGGTGATGGTCTCCTTTTTAACTAAGAGTTTTCATATGACTCCTCTTGCCCAGCTTTCTTGGTAACTTGGGCTTTTGGAGTTCTATAGTATACTCTTTAGTCTTTGAATTCTAGATTTGAACTACCAGGAAGTTTCGAGTGCTACATATTAGGGGGTGTCTTAATCAGTTCAGGCTTCTTTACAGGTGTTCTCATTTTTTCCAAAATGAATAGGCTAAAATTTTTTCACATTTTTAACTTCTTATTTCCTTTTGATTAACAGTTTATCTCTAGGTCATTCATCTCTTCTTGCATTTTACTATAAACATACAAGAGAAGCTAAACTACACCTTCAACACTTTGCAATTTCCTCAACCAGATATTCAGTTTCATTTCTCTACCTTCCACAAAACACAATTCAGCCAACTTCTTTGCCACTTTATATCAGGAATGGCCTTTCCTCCAGTTTCTAATAGCATGTGCCTCATTTTCATCTGAGATCTCATCATAATGGCCTTTGCTGTCCATATTTCTAACAACATTCTGTTCATGGCCATTTATTTAGGTTTTCTCTATGATTGAGGCATTCGCCACACTTTGTCTTTCTGAATCTTCACCAGAATACCCTAACCTGTTCAGTTCATTCCCAGTGATCTAGACTTTTTCTAGCTTACACTTCCAAACTCTTATAGCCTCTGCTCATTACCTAGTTTCAAATCAGCTTTCACATTTTTGGTTTTGTTACAACAGCACCCTCACTTCTTGGTACCATTTTCTGTCTTAATCTTCAGGCTGTTATAATAAAATACCATAAACTGGGTGGCTCCTAAACAACAGAAATTTATTTCTTAGACTTCTTAAGGGTGAGAAGTCCAAGAACAAGGTGCCAACAGATTTATTGTCTAGTGATGGCCTGCTTTCTGGTTCATAGATGGTGCCTACTTGCTGGGTCCTCATATTGTAGAAAGGACAAGGCAGCTCATTTTTTTTTTTTTAAAGGATGCCAATTCCATTCACCTCCTAAAGTTGCCACGTCCTAATACTGTCACATTGATTATTAGATTTTAACATAATGCATTTTAGGGGACACAAACATATCCTGCTAGAAGTTAAGATGATTTTCTGCTCCTTTGGGTCTTGAGGAGTAAGAAGCCATCACCCAGGCTGGAGTGCAGTGGCATGACCTCAGCTCACTGTAACCTTTGCCTCCTAGGTTCAAGCAATTCTTATGCCTCCGGAGTAGCTGGGATTATAAGCGTGTGCCACCATGCTTGGCTGTTTTTTTTTTTTTTTTTTTTAATTTAATTGAATATTAATTAATTAATTTTAAGTAGAAACAGGGTTTTACCATGTTGGCCAGACTGGTCTTGGACTCCCGGCCTCAAGCGATCCACCTGCCTTGGCCCTGCCTAAGTGCTAAGATTACAGGCATGAAGCACTATGCTCGGCCAGATTTTTTAGGGGATGGTTGTTTGGGGGAGATAATTTTATTGGTATTTCATACCATTCTTTTTTTCCTCCAAACACCTATAGAATTACAATTAACACATCATTAATAATTTATTAACTGTCTCCAAAAAGAGCAGGTAAGCTCACACAAATTAAATGTGTAAAACACCTACTGTTTTGATAAAGATTAAATATGCATTGTTGTTTCAGAGTTTACCCTGTAGAGAAAATGTGGATAACACCTACTTCCAGTGTATTTTTAGTGTGACACATTTCAAACATAAAAGTATAGAGAATACAACAGTGGATACCTATGTAGCTACAATCCAGCTAAAGCAAAATTAGTATTTTGGTTTTTTTTCTTTTCATTAAGAGATAAAACATGACACATATAATTTGTAGCTCTTTGGTTCCCTGCTCTATCACATTTCCCATCTTTCTTTTCAGAAATAATCATTATCCTAACCTGATTTAAATCAATAATAGTTTATTCCTCTCTTTAGCAAAGGATTTTTTGCCATTTCTAAATTATTTAATTAGCTAATCTGCCATTTTATTTTCATCTTAAGCATTTGTGTTTATTCGCTAATTATAGTTCTTTTACAAATGTGCATGCCATGAACCTAGAAGAACAAAAGTGAATTACTGATTAGTATATGTTTAGTAAGTATTTAGTCTTTTAGTTTTATACCTTGCCCGGTACTATTTCCCTCTACAGGGCTGAGGTTCATTTGTTTAAGTAATACAAAGATGTGACCTATTTGCTTCCCATATATTGTTTACCATGTATTAGTGCTGTTATATAGGTAACCTACAAAGTCAGCCTTTTATTCTTCATTTAGGATGTTAAGTAAAAGATTAAAAATGCACTGGTGAAGCGTGGGTTGAAACTTCCCAATATGATCTGAGGCACCTTAGCAACAACTATTAAGAAATTGTCACCAAAGCATGTATTCATGCTTACATTCATTCTTCATTGCACGCATGTTGAGTACCCACTGTGTGCTGGTTCTAATACTGAATTCTGGGTAATTAACTGTAAAGCAGACATGGATTTTCTCCTTGTATTTGTCAGTCACTAGAAACTAGTCACAATACTGTGGAACTATAAGGCATGAAATGATTGGCTTATTTACTTACTTACAGTAGGTAGGTTTTAATTCTATTAACTCTTTGTGTCACTTAACAGCTTTAACTGTGGAGAAAATTGGCATGATCCTGTTAAATGTAAGGTGAGTTTATCTGACATTTTCATTTTTAAACAATGTAATGATACACTTCTAAGAGTGACTGAAAATCACAGCTGATGATTTTGTTATCTATCTATTGGTAGATTTTATTTTACCCTTTTAATTTCAGATGATCATTGCATATAATCAGAGGTAATTTCTTAGGATAAGTCAAGTCAGCCCCTGATTATTATTAGGATAACCGTGGCTAAGGCACCTCTTTGTCAGGCTTTGTAAGGGCTTCTCTTATAGCTGTAGGTTCCCCACTCAGCTTCTACCAAAGAAAATCTTGCTTTGGTTGATTTTCTATCTACTGAACATTACAGCTGTGGGATTTCTCTGGCCTTAGAGGAAGTGGGCCTAGTGATAATCTTATTCATTGGCTTTTACATTTAAGCTTGGTTATAGTTAAGTGGTAAAGTAAGTTGCTATTTTTTAAAGTCTTTTGTTATATCCTAACAGTGGTTAAAGAAATGGATTAAAAAGTGTGATGATGACAGTGAAACCTCCAATTGGATTGCAGCCAACACAAAGGTTGGTGTTTTCCTTCAGTAACTCTTGGTAATGAAAATGATAAGGATTGGTGCTTTGGCATTAGCAAAAGCAGTAGGTTGACCCACTTCTAGGCTTCGTTTCATCTTTTTCTCCATTGACTTTTTTTTTGAGAATGCTTGACTGTTATTTTTCTTTTCCTGTTTATTTTAGAATATTCAGTGCTTTACTAGAGTATGCATAGTTCTCTGCCTTAGGTTACTTCTACTGGAAAAATGAGTAGTGTACTAGATCGGAAAAAGCTGATAATTTTTGAAGTGTGGGATTTGTGCTTGGTTGCCTTTTAGTGTACAGATGTATTGGAGTTTACTTAGCTTGGTTCTGTTAGGCTAATTTACCTTTTTGTTTCTAATTATTTGCTTTGAAGTATATTGCTCTTGATACTAGTTTCAAAATTCAGTCTTTTTATGACCACAAACCACTTTCTTAACCCCAGACGAATGCCTTACAAGTGTTTTAATCTTGAGTACCCTTCTCCTCGATCACTAATATAATAAGCAAGCATTTGAATGCCAACCGTGTATCCAGCTAGTTTTTTAATACAAAGTTGCATGAATATCCATCCTTGGGTAATGAATGGTAGGATGGTTCATAGGTTATTCATTTTAGTAGTATTTTTCACATTACTACTGAAGATGATGCTTTAAAGAATGCTAAAGGCCGGGTGCGGTGGCTCACGCCTGTAATCCCAGCACTTTGGGAGGCCGAGGCAGGTGGATCATGAGGTCAAGAGATCGAGACCATCCTGGTCAACATGGTGAAACCCCGTCTCTACTAAAATACAAAAATTAACCGGGCATGGTGGTGCATGCCTGTAGTCCCAGCTACTCAGGAGGCTGAGGCAGGAGAATTGCCTGAACCCAGGAGGAGGAGGTTGCAGTGAGCCGAGATCATGCCATTGCACTCCAGCCTGGGTAACAAGAGCGAAACTCTGTCTCAAAAAAAAAAAAAGAATGCTGAATTGTTTGACCCATAGTATATAAAGTTATCTTTGCACTGTTCCGTCCCTCACTCATCACAGGACAATGAGAGTAAGAAGTGTGTAAATGATGAAGGCTGACACAGTTGTCTGTATGTGTTTAAGTATACATCTTGCATACTTACAGATAAAACATGAATATACATTTCTATCTCCCGGAAAGTAGTGAAACAGTAAATTTTTTGTGCCCTCCGAAACTATCATGATAAGCACAACTCATGTGAATCAAAGAATACCTTACTATAAATGTACTGTAATGTCAGAAAGTGTTTACTACTTGTGTTACTTTTTAAAAAATTCCAACCAAGCATTCTTTTTTGAAAATTGAAGATTTTCCCACAAGAAATGTTCATCAAAGTCCCAGAATCCTTAAATATGCTCTGAAAAACTCGTATTCAGAATAAGGCAGTTATATTTTCACTACATGGTTTAATTAAATGGTAGCCTTCTTTCTGCATCTAGTTAGAAATTCCTACTTTTAAGCCCCAAAGATGTTTAAAATAGAGAGTCCAGGCTTGACTATGTTTGGCTTGGTTTAGATTGTAGATTACCAAGGAAGAATGGCAATTTGTAAAGCAAATTTAGCTACTCAGTACTTTTGAGAGAATACTAAGGAGAAAGGTTTTAGAAGCTTTTATGATTATTAGCTCTCTAAACAGATTTGCATATTGTCAGTGATATTCTAATATTTTGAAGGTTTAATACTATTTGGTTAATTATAACTAAGAAATGTAGAATGAAACATATTTTATGCGCGAAATTTACTTGGTTGGAAAAATGTTAAATTTCTTATGTGGGTGATTTCAAAAATTTGATTGGAATTATATAATTAAAAAATTGTGGCCAGGCACGTACGTGGCTCACCCCTGTAATCCTAGCACTTTGGGAGGCCAAGTCAGGCAGATCACGAGGTCAGGAGTTCAAGGCGAGCCTGTCCTGTATAGTGAAACCCCATCTCTACTAAAAAATACAAAAATTAGCTGGGTATGGTGTTGCACACCTGTAATCCTAGCTACTCAAGAGGCTAAAGCAGGAGAATTTGTTTGAACCCTGGAGGCGGAAGTTGCAGTAAGCCAAGATTGTGCCACTGCACTCCAGCCTGGGTCACAGAGAGAGACCCTGTCTCAAAAAAAAAAAAAATTGCTATATTGGCCTATTTTGAATGGTTATCATTGATGAGCAGCATAGTCGGTTTCAAAAAGAAGGCCAAATTGTGCAAATATTAATAAATTGGGTGGTGTTTCCTCCTTGTGGGAGTTACAAATCTTGATCTCAAATGCAGAAACAAAAAAAAAAAAAAAAAAAATGGCCTACAGGGCAGTAACTTTGGCTTACTAGCAACCAAGAATATGATATGAGGCTAGGCACGGTGACTCACACCTGTAATCCTACACTTTGGGAGGCCAAGGTGGGCAGATTGCTTGAGCCTGAGAGTTTGAGACCAACCTGGGCAACATGGTGAAACCCCATCTCAACAAGAAATACAGAAATTAGCCAAGTGTGGTGGCGTGTACCTGTAGTCCCACTGCTTGGAAGACTGAGGCAGGAGGATGACTTGAGCCCTTGACGTCAAAGCCACAGTGAGCTGTGATTGTGCTGCCACACTCCAGCCTGGGCAACAGTAAGACCCTGTCTCAAAAAGAAAAAGAAAATGATTTGGACTTGGGGGAAAAAATCTAACATGACCCCTGTAGCATACTTGTTAAGAAGTCACAGTGAGAACAGTTTAAAACATGGGTATTAGGTAGGAGAAAGTTGGAAAATCCAGTAGCCACAGCATGAATTTTCCAGTCAAGGTCTGATTTCCTAGTTCCCTGACATTTGAAGTCAGATTGCTTGGGTTTGGATCCTGACTTGATGTGACCTTGGACTAATTTCTTTATAATTTCTTTCTCCCATTTATTCATCTGACAATTGGAAATAGGAATAGCACCACGGTAGGAATTATGAGTTAATGCATATATAACACTGAGAACAGTGCATGGGATATGGGAAGTACTCAATTATTTCTAGATGACACTAGAGAGTATAGTATATTTATATGAATAGAATGTTTTTATCTTCTATAATATTACTATATATATGATTAAACGTACTTAAAATGTTTTTGTCTCTCAACCCTACTTAAAAAGAAATCCTAGGAAGGCTGAGGTGAGAAGATCACTTGACTCCAGAAGTTCAGTGCTTTAGTGAGCCTCTGAATAGCCACTGCATTCCAGCCTGGGCAATGTAGTGAGACTGTCTCTAGGTTAAAAAACAAGTTCTTAAATTGTTGTACATCTTAAAAACCTGTGATAACAATGGTAGCAGCTCATCTTAAATAGTACTTAAGTGTTCAGCACTGTTCTAAGTGCTTTGTATGTGTTAACCACAATAAGTAAGATGTTTAAAAACAAACCAAATCTAGAACTGGCTTTTTCTTAATGTTTGTAATGCAACCTAGTGTAGCATTGACACCAACTTTATAGTTTCTCTTCATAGGAATGTCCCAAATGCCATGTCACAATTGAGAAGGATGGCGGTTGTAATCACATGGTCTGTCGTAACCAGAACTGTAAAGCAGAGTTTTGCTGGGTGTGTCTTGGCCCTTGGGAACCACATGGATCTGCCTGGTAGGTTGGGGAAATTAAGGGAAGAATGTGTTTATTTAAGTATGTGCCATGTATTATGAATAATATTTCTGCCTCATAATATCACCATCTAATTTGCAAGCTATGGCCTGCTGTGGTGGCTCATGCCTAATCCCAGCACTTTGGGAGGCCAAGGTGGGTGGTGGATCACCTGAGGTCAGGTGTTCGAGACCAGCCTGGCCAACATGGTAAAACCCCGTCTCTACTAAAAACATAAAAATTAGCTGGGCGTGGTGGCACATGCCTGTTATCACAGCTGAGGCAAGAGAATTGCTTGCATTCAGGAGGTGGAGTTTGCAGTGAGCTGAGATTGAGCCACTGCACTCCAGCCTGGGCAACATAGTGAGACCCTGTCTCAAAAAAAAGTAAAATAAATAAATGAGTTTTAAAAATAATTTGGAAGCTAAATAAATACATGCAGTGTGTGTGATTAATGTTATAAGCATATGCAAGATGTAGGGGGATTAGTTAGGTGTATTTTATAAAGTAAGTAACAGTTGAGATGAACTTTGAGGAGGACCAAGAGTTCATGAGCTAAAAAAATAGTAGGTAGCCGGGCGCGGTGGCTCAAGCCTGTAATCCCAGCACTTTGGGAGGCCGAGGCGGGTGGATCACGAGGTCGAGAGATCGAGACCATCCTGGTCGACATAGTGAAACCCCGTCTCTACTAAAAATACAAAAAACTAGCTGGGCATGGTGGCACGTGCCTGTAATCCCAGCTACTTAGGAGGCTGAGGCAGGAGAATTGCCTGAGCCCAGGAGGCGGAGGTTGCGGTGAGCCGAGATCGCGCCATTGCACTCCAGCCTGGGTAACAAGAGCGAAACTCCGTCTCAAAAAAAAAAAAAAAAAAAAAAGTAGTAGGTAAAACGTTTAGGGCAAAAGTTGCAACATGAGCAAAGATAGAATACTGTGAAAATACATGACTTTTTTTTTTTTGGAGAATAACTATTATCAGATGTGCCTCTCTAGGCAAAAGGTAGAAACTCAGATGCTGTTGGCAAAACCCAACATGCAGGTTGTTTTGCCCTGTATTTAAAATTTGGGAAATTGTCCAACATTTATATTTTTAGCTCTTCTTTGAAACTTAGAAACCAGTGTGTTTTCCTGTTTGGCAGCAGTCACCTGGAACTGAGTTGGAATTCTTTAAATGGAACTTTTATTTTCCTCTTTGATGTGTTTCCCCAGACTGAAGCCTAATATCATTTGCATATATCATACAGCATCATTGTTTTTCATTTAGTACCAATACGTACCTTTGTTCATACGTATTTCTTACTAGTTTGGGAAAATGCAAGTTAGACTGGGATGCTTTGAGTTTTGAGAAAAATGGGAGCTAACACATTTACTGATACAAGTGAGAATGGTTTTGAGTGTTATAATATGCAACTGGCCCACTTCACTAATTTGTGTTACCTGCCTGTCCTATATTGATTGGCATTTGAGTTTGTGGCCCCTGGTAAGTTGTGGGGAATAGGAGAGCAGACTAGGGCTTAACATAGTTTGGGTGTTAACACGCGATTTAAAATGGGACTGACATGGTTAGAGTTAAAACTTAGATGAGAAGGTTCTATATTATGTGCTTTACATGTATTATCTCATAATTTGAACTGGGTATAGAGGATAGAGATTGCAGGTTCAGGACAAGATGATGAGGTTCTAAACTTAAGACTGGCAAATTTTCCTTTTTAGTTTCATTGAAACTTTCATTATTTGTATTAACTAGAAGAATAGTAAGAGGGATTTCTTCTCTGAAATTAATTCTGAGCCTGGATTAGAGTGTTCCCAGATACTAATGTCACTCTATACTTTTGTAAGCCTATATATGTTTTTGTAATAACATCTCTAATCACAGCTCAGATTTTCAATGAGCTGTATTGAAATCTGAAAGGGGTACAATACAAATGATGGATACAGAAGAATGAAGAATAGCCTGGACCAGAGGCATCAAAAATGCTGCCTGTGTTTTGCGTTTACCCATGCTGACATTGCAAGTGAATCATGCTATACTTTCTTATTTATATCTGAAAATGCCTCAGAATTCTCAAAATAGCATTTCAAGTAACATTAACAGTAACCTGAGTTAGAAGTATAGATAAATCCTAAATATTTGCCTGTCTGGTCTTAAAATCCTTAATAATGTTGTCAGGATAAAGCCCAGAATGAGATGAGCCTTATAAGTATATTAAAAATATATCAGCCAGGCACAGTGGCTCATGCCAGTAATCCCAGCACTTTGGGAGACTAAGGTGGATGGATCACTTGAGCTCAGGAGTTCAAGATCAGCCTGGGCAACATGATGAAACCCCATCTCTATAAAAAAATATTCAAAAATTAGCCAAGTGTGGTGGCTTGCACCCGTAGTCCTGGCTACTTAGGAGGCTGAGGTGGGAGGTTGCATTGAGCCAAGATAGTGCCATTGCACTCCAGCTTTGGTGACAGAGCAAGAACCTGTCTCCCAAAAAAAAAAAAATCTCTCTCTCTCTCTCTCTCTCTCTCTCTCTCTCTCTCTCTCTCTATCTCTATCTCTCTGTCTGTCTGTCTGTCTGTCTCGGAGAGTTTTTAAGGATCTAATAGGGCGAAGTGTTAATAGTTGACAAGTAGAGGTCGGGGGAGCAATCTTTCAGCTGAGTTGTTGCCAGGAGAGGATTATAATCTACGCAGAGGGAAAATAAACTACTAAATCTCCAGACCTAGATGAATTTTCTGTGGGCTACTTTATAAACTTAAAAATGAGCTTAATGGACTATTGTTGATTATTTCTGAGTAATTTTGGAAAATAGAGAAATACCAAAGGCTAGAAACATAAAATGTAATTCCAAACCTCCAGAATGTGTGATTAATTCTACAAAGTGCATGTGAACCATGTAACTTAATTTTTTTCCTCATTTGAAACCCCAGAATCAAATGATACCACTAGGATAGTGGGTTCAGGGATTTTTTTCTAGATTTCATTAAGGTATTTCAGTGTGGGCTGAGAAGTTTGGGACCTCAGCAGTGAATATAGGGGGGGATATTTGGGATTGATTGAATGACCATTTCTTTTGTGGGTTTTTTGAGGGTTTTTTTGTTTGTTTTGGTGTGTATGTGTGTGTTTCTGTTTTTTTTGTTTTTGTTTTTGAGATGCAGTTTTGCTCTTGTTGCCCATGCTGGAGTGCAATGGTGCGATCTCAGCTCACCACAACCTCCCCCTCCCAGGTTAAAACAATTCTCCTGCCTCAGCCTCCCAAGTTGCTGGAATTACAGGAATGTACCACCACACCCGGCTAATTTTGTATTTTCCGTAGAGATGACGTTTCACCATGTTGGCCAGGCTGGTCTTGAACTCCTTGACCTCAGGGGATCTAACGCCTTGGCCTCCCGAAGTGCTGGGATTACAGGTGTGAGCTGCCATGCCTGGCCATTGTGGAATGCTTTAAAGGCTTGCTAAAAGGCTTTGTCATTTTTTTTTTCTTTAAATAAATATATATACTGCTTTCCTCATTTTGCTGATGACTTACTTGAACTAATATAAAAATCTTGGGCCTAGCACAGTGGCTCACACCCCTAATCCCAGCACTTTAGGAGGCCAAGGTAGGCAGATCACCCAGGAGTTTGAGACCAGCCTGACCAACATGAAGAAACCCCGTCTCTACTAATAAAGTACAAAATTAGCCACGCATGGTGGTCCATACCTGTAATCTCAACAGTTTGGGAGGCTGAGGCAGGAGACTTGCTTGAACCTGGGAGGCGGAGGTGGCAGTGAGCAAACATCAACCCATTGCACTCAAGCCTGGGCAGCAAGAGCAAAACTTTGTCTCAAAAAAAAAAAAAAAAAAAAAAAAAAAAAAAATCTTACACATTTGGAGGTAACATCAAAGAGAGATTGAATACATACTAACTCTTAAAATCCTGAAGAACTTGACAGGCTCAAATAATAGCTCTAATTAAACTCAGATCTCTTCCTTTAGATCTAAAAAGATCACTGTAAAAATTTCTGAAGACATGACAAAGCATATGAGCAGTTTTCTCACTGGTGAAGAGCATAAGCGTCCATTGGGAGAAAGGCAAAAGTTTTTAATTCCCAGCTCTGAAACTCTGTAGTTATGTGACCTTAATTGTGTTACCCATCCTCTCTGAATTTTATTATTCATCCTCTCAGTGAAGAAAATAACATATATTTCATAAAGTGTTTAAGGGATTAAATAATATGGTAGTAAAATTAAAGTCCTTAGCCAAGTGCATGGTATATAGTAAGCACTCAGGAAATAGCTGCTCCCATAATGTAGGCTCCCATCACTGAGGTATAGTCACCACTACAGGGGAAGTACAAGCTTAACTTATCTGTGCTCTCAGCTTACCTCTCTGGGTGCGTTTTCCCCTTCCCACTATTTTGTATGTTGTACAGTCTTAAATGACTGAAAAACTGTAATAGCAAAGCATATAGCACAGCATCTATTTATTACATGGTAGGTTGTCAACTGTTGGTTCTCTGTGATTTATAAAATAGCAGATAAAGTGAATAATCCTGGAAAATTAGAAATTTTGCCTAAATAACAGATGGCCTAAAATATAAGATCATCTCTTTCTCAAAAACTTGAGTTAGAAATTCAGACAACAGTCAATAAAAATTCTGGAAGGACAGTGTTTTCTAATAATTATAGATGAGCTGATTTGAAATGGACTGCCTCAAGAGGTTGGGAATTTCCTATCACTGGATGAAGAACTAATTTACTATTTTAGAGAGCATTCAAACACTAGATATGGGTTAGAACAATTCCTTTCTGCCTGCTATTTCTATCATTATAGCAGTAGAACCCTGGGTGTTTTAACATCTCAGTTTCTCTGTTATAAAAGACACTGTTGGTTTCAGGTAATCTGTAAATCCAGGTTAAAATTCTGTGATTTTTTTTTTTTTTTCCTTTTCATTGATTTTTATTCTTTATGGACTCCTCTTTATTTACTTGAAGGTACAACTGTAATCGCTATAATGAGGATGATGCAAAGGCAGCAAGAGATGCACAGGAGGTAAGTATGTATTACAGGATAATAGTTGACTAAGAATGTACATTATATATTCATTAGGGAATAATTCATTAGGGATTTTTTTTTTTTTTTTTTTTTTTTTTTGAGACAGAATCTTCTGTCACCGGAGTGCAGTGGCACAGTATTAGCTCACTGCAACCTTTGTCTCAGCCTCCTGAGTAGCTGGGATTACAGGTATGTGCCACCACACCTGGCTAATTTTTTTTTATTTTTACTAGAAACAGGGTATCACCATGTTGGTCAGGCTGGTCTCGGAACTCCTAACTTTATGATCTGCCCGCCTCGGCCTCCCATAGTGCTGGGATTACAGGCATGAGCTACCACGCTTGGCTCAGGGAATAATTAAGTAGAAGTTTTCAATTCTGAAAGATTGGTGAAAGACATTCCAATAAATATTGGATGTCTACTTACATTTAGAAAGGGAATCTTATTCAAAATAATAATTATCAAGAACATTCTTGGGGTTTTTTTTTTTTCCTTTTTTTTTTTGAGGTAGAATCTTGTGCGCCCGTCACATAGGCTGGAGTGCAGTGGCGCAATGTTGGCTCATTGCAGCCTCCACCTTTCAGTTTCAAGCAATTCTCCTTCCTCAGCCTCCCAGGTAGCTGGGATTATAGGCATGCAGCACCACACCTGAGTAATGTTTGTATTTTTACTAGAGACGGGGTTTTGCCATGTTGGTTGTGAACTCTTGACCTCAGGTGATCCACCCAGCCTCCCAAAGTGCTAGGATTACAGGTGTGAGCCACCATGCCCGGCCAAGAACATTCTTATTTATAGTAAGTTTATTTTCTTTTAATTAATATAGTCATGTAGCACATTTCAGCTTTTGGTAGTCTTGCCTTCAAGATCCCTCCTACCCCAAGAAGAACAGTAGCAAACAGCATTTGTTAAATGGCCCTGGTGCTATTTATAGGCAGTATCTTACTCATTTAAATTTTTTTAAACCTTATTGTTTAGCTGGGCATGGTGGCACATGCTTGTAATCCTAGATACTAGGGAGGCTGAGGTAGGAGAATCAATTGCTTGAACACAGGAGGTGGAGGTTGCGGTGAGCTGAGATCGCACCATTGTACTCCTGTCTCAAAAAAAGAGAGAGGGAAAAAAAACTTTATTGTCCATCAAGAAGCTCTAATAATTAATTATAGGTGAGCTGATTTGGAATGGAGAGACTCAGGAGTTGAGAAATTCCCTATTGCTACGTAGGGGATTGACCCACTGTTATAGAAGTGATCCAAACACATTTCTTTCAGCCTGGTAATTCTATCAGAATTGTAGAACCCTGGAATTTAACAGTTTTTAAATTCAAATTCACCCATTCTATATTGAAATCCCCCAGTTGTCCTGGAAATACTCTTCAAATGTTTTTCCTAGCCAGTATACAATCTAAAATATAGTTTGCATCTGTTTCTTATTGTTTTACTTGTTAACATATCTTCAAAATGTATTTCCAATAAAAATATCATAGAAATGAATATGTATGTAACCTAGTCTGTCATATTATTAGAAGTGAAAGTTTTGTCTTTCGCTTTTTAAAAAGAGTAGGAAATTGGGCCAGGCGTGGTGGCTCACACCTGTAATCTCAGCACTTTGGGAGGCCGAGGCGGGCAGATCACCTGAGGTCAGGAGTTAAAGACCAGCCTGGCCAACATGGTGAAACCCTGTCTCTACTAAAAATACAAAAATTAGCCAGGCCTGGTGTCATGTGCCTATAATCCCATCTACTTGGGAGGCTGAGCCAAGAAAATCACTTGAATCCAGGAGGTGGAGGTTGCAGTGAGCCAAGATTGCACCGCTGTACTCCAGAGTGAGATTCTGTCTATAAATAATAAATAGTAAAATGACTGGGAAATTATATTTTATAATTATAAATGATTTTTCACAGACCTTCACAATGTTTGGGTACTTTTAAAGGGGGAAAACATCCCAACAAATTCCAATATTGACTTAAATTATATTCATTATAGTATTATTTAAATATTTATAAACAAAAGTTATAAACTCTCAGGCTCTTGCACATCTCTACAACCAAATCAAGAGAACCACAAAATCAGTGAAACTCAAGTAAATGTTAATTTGGTAGATACTGTTATTTGGGGTTTTTTAAATGTATTATTACTGTACTAATAAATGTCATGAGATAACTTGTTCTCCCACCAATTTTTTTTCTTTCTTAAATGATATCCCTTAAGTCATATCCCACTAACTTTTTCTGTATATCTATATTTCCAACATTAATTTTTATGATGCATTATTTGACTTGCCCAGAATGTATTATGGATATATATTCTTACCCTTTTTTTCCCCATTAACCTGATGTAGTTATCTAGCCATATATGCTGTTTATCAACAGAGAAAATATGTATGAGTTATCCTTGGCCTCATCAGGTCTTCATTTGGATGCCGGTAGAATCCCTGTCTGGGATCTACAGGGAGGGTGGGTTATGTGGATAGCTTCTGAGCCAAAGTCTAATGTTTAGATTGTAGATACTAAAATAGATTATTTTTTTATTTCACATCTGTTGGACTAAACTAGAATCTTCTATACCTGTGAGAGTACAAGGAAAGATTTCCTATCACTCCGTTGACTGATTGATTGATTGATTCACTAAACTGATTGGGAGCCACGTTTCCTGAAAGGATCATACCATTGCATGGCTATCTAGCCTCCTCATCTTTCCCCACTACCAAGCTCTGGCCTAGCATTTACTGGGTGTTGTATCTGAAAAATTACTAGAAGTTTGACACATATTCGAAAGATTCTGTGTAGTACCTTGACTGCCTTGTAAAAGATGTACCTATGTTACAGAAAATTGTTAATTTGGTATATTGTACCACAGTGCTGACAGTGGTGGATATTCGAATCTTCTTGTCTTCTAGACTAAGCCTAGCAAATTTTTTCTGTGAAGAGTCAGATGATATATATTTTTAGCTTTGCATACTACATAATCTCTGTTGTGACTGCTCAACTCTGCCTCTGCTCTTGTAATGCTAAAGCAGCTGTAGAGTAAATGAATAGGTATGACTGTTCTGAGTAAATTTTATTTACTGGCTGGGTAATTCAAACATGTAATTCTAGTGCTTTGGGATGCCCAAGGATCACTTGAAGCCAGCCTGAGCAACATGAGACTCCACATATCTGCAAAAAAAAAAAAAAAAAAAAAAAAGTTTTAAAATTCGCCATGCATGGTGGTGTGTGCTTGTTGTAGCCTTAGCTACTTGGGAGCTGAGGTGGGAGAATTGCTTGAGTTCAGGAGTTCCAGGCTGCAGTGAGCCATGATCACGCCATCACGCTTCAGCCTGGAAGATGGAAACCCTTTCTCAGAACAAAAAAACAACAAAGAAAGCAAAACAGTTTCATTTACAAAGACAGGTGGCAGGCAGCTGGATTTGTCATGCAGGCCAGAGTTTGCCTGCCCCTGTTCTAAGCAGTCAAGTTCATAGACTTCTCCCTGCTCCCCAAACTGTTTTCAGGTCACCGATTGCATTTCTCATTCCAGATTCTGGCATTTGGTTAGAGAATTTGTCTTGGTCAGGCTCAGTGGCTCATGCCTGCAATCCTAGCACTTTGGGAGGCTGAAGCCAGGAGGATTGAGCGCAGCAGTTTGAGATCAGTCTGGGCAACTGAGACCCTATCTCTACAAAAAAATTTTAAACAATTAGCCAGGTATGGTGATACACGCCGGCTGAGGTGGGAGGATCACTTGGGCCTGGGAAGTCAAGACTTCAGTGAGCTGTGGTTGAGCCACTGCACTCTAGCCCAAGCAACAGAGCAAGACTTTGTCTCAAAGAAAAAAAAAAAAAAAAAAAGTCTTACTAGCAGTGATGATACGGGTTTTCTTTTTTCATGTTGAATTTTAGAGAGAAGCAGTTTCAGAATTCTTAGATTAAATCAAGTTCCATAGGATCATACATGTCAATATGGTAAGTGAAGGTTTCCATTTCATTTGGGGAATTTGACAGGCTTGAGAATATTAGTACTTTACGGGAAGATAAAATGCCAAGCAGATTTTCCACGTATTTTCAGATTGGCATAATTTTCCTGTTCATAAGCATTGGTTTGATACCTACCTCACTCTCTTTTAATAGCATGGCTGTGATTTTATTTTTTTTCCTTGAGATGACGGTCTTGTTCTGTTACTCAGACTGGAGTGTAATGGCATGATCATAGCTCACTGTAGCCTTGAACTCCTGGGCTCAAGTGGTCCTCCTGCCTCCTCCTCCCCAGTAGCTAGAACTAGAGGCAACTTGCGGTGTGCATCACCACACCCAAATTGTGTTGGTTTTTTGAAGAGTTTCAGTGTTATGTAATGCTGGATCATGTGGTTAGCTAATTACGTGGTTCAGAATTAGTTGGTCCAAGGGACCAACCATAGGACCAAGTAGTATCTGTTATTTGCAGGCTGTGAAACATGGGGGGAGAGAGAGAGGAGGTAAGGGTAAAAGAAAAGAAATAATGTATGTGTGTTGTTAAGAACCCCTTTGATAGTGGTTGCATATAGTAAGCATTTATTAATCATTTTCTACAAATCAGGTACTGGAAATACTTTACCTTTCCGAACGTCCATTCTCTCTAGAGCAGGCGTCCCCAAACTGCGGCTTCCTGAGGCCATTTATCCGACCCCCCATTGCACTTCAGGAAGGGGCACCTCTTTCATTGGTGGGCAGTGAGAGGAGCACAGTATGTGGCAGCCCTCCAATGGTCTGAGGGACAGTGAACTGGCCCCCTGTGTAAAAAGTTTGGGGACGCCTGCTCTAGAGATTTACAGTATAATGGTAGAGGCCTTATGTGAATAATTTGTACAATATAATAATATAAAACAAATCTAAACTAGATACATTGTTTCTTTGATAACAGTATACTTTATGTGTCTCTAAAGACGGACTCTTAACAGAACTTTGTTACTACAGTTGACCCTTGAACAGTGCAGGGGTTAGGGACACCAGCCCCCCATCCCCAACAATGGAAAATCCACGTACCGCTTTTGATTTTCCCAAAACTTAACCTGTTTTATAGCCTACTGTTGACCAGAAGCCTTACTGATAACATAAATGTCTATTACATATTTTATATGTTACATGTTTTATTATATTGTGTTCCTAACAACGAACTATGCTAGGAAAAAGGTTATTTTAAAAAATTGTTAAGAAAAGAAAATGTGTTTATTTTCTTTCTTTCTTTCTTTTTAAATGCAGCAGAGTCATGCTGTGTTGCCCAACCTGGAGTGCAATGGCATGGTTTTGGCTTACTGCAACTTCTACTTCCTGAGTTCAAGTGATTCTTCTGCCCCAGCCTCCTGAGTAGCTGGTACTACAGGTGTCTGCCACAACACCTGGCTAATTTTTGTATTTTTAGTAGAGACAGAGTTTCACCATGCTGGCCAGGCTGGTCTCGAACTCCTGATCTCAGGTGATCCGCCTGCCTTGGCTGCCCAAAGTGCTGGGATTACAGATGTGAGCCACTGTACCTGGCCAGCACCACTTTGGGACACAGGCGCCTGTAATCCCAGCCACTCAGGAGGCTGAGGCAGGGAATCACTTTAACCTGGGAGGTGGAGATTGCAGTTTGTGCTATTGCACTCCAGCCTGGACAACAGAGGAAGACTCCATTTAAAGAAAGAAGGAAAAGAAAAGTGGATCATCATAAAGGTCTTCATGTTGAGTAGGCTGAGAAGGGAAGTACAGGAGGGCTTGGTTTTGCTGTCTCAAGTGGCAGAGGTGGAGGAAGTGGAAGAGAATTCAGGAGATGCAGATACACTCATTGTAACTTTACAGAAATACATAATAATCTGTTTTGCCTTTTCATTTCTCTAAAAATGTTTCTATATAATAACAATCCTCCTTCTGTTTGCGTTAGTTTAATAGAAGGGTCCATTCATAAAGAAGTCCAAAGCAGTCTTAAGTAATCAGAGCCCCTCTGTCAAATTGTCAAATGTCAATGTATTTTCTGGCACTGCTTCTTCAGCATCTTCTTTCTCATGATCTGGCACTGGTTTGGAAGCAGCTCATCTCCATCAAGTGGTCTTTTAATTCCTCTAGTGTGTTGTCTGTTAACTAATCCTTCTCCTCCCACCTTTTTTTTTTTCCCATACCCACAATCTCTTTCATGATTTCTGTTGTTGGGCTCTGTTGTAGATTCTGTGAAGTCATGCACATCTGGACACAGTTTTCTCTACCAGGAGTTTATTGTTTCATCAGGCTTGATGATATCACAGTTTTTTCTATAACAATGATGACATCTTCAAGGTCCCCTCCTTCCGACTTTCATGTTCTCTTCTCTAGCATTGACAATCCTTTCCAGAGGACCATGTGCATCTTTACATTTGTTTACCTTTCTCTCAACTGTGAAAGGTACCATATACAGTCTGTAAGAGTTTGTGTACATAAGTTTTGATAAACCTTAACTTTTTATTAATAGATTTGTGTATATTTTATGGTAGTAAATGATAAGGTAGACCACATATGTTTTATGCATTCATGACAATGCTTTTTCTTAATTTTGGTTTGTCTGCAAGTGTTTTCAAATTGCTGTAAACCTCCAAAAAATATTTCAATATATTTATTGAAAAATATCCACATATAAGTGGACTCACACAGTTCAATCCTTTGTTATTCAAGAGTCAACTGTATATGTTTTAAAGCAATACTCTGTTGGTATCATCTGTCTATTGTTCAAATATCCCTAATTATCTTAAATTTTCTTTTATAGTTGGTTCAGATTGGGATCCACATAGGTCCACACATTGGATTTAATTGATATCTGTTGAGTCTCCTCTACCTATTGGTCCTTCTCTTACCTGCCTCCTTGCTTTTTTTTTCTTTGTTGAGGAAACTAGATCCTGCTGTCCTGTAGAGTTTCCCACATTATGGATTTTGTTCATTGCAACTGCATGGTGTCATGTAATAGGTTCTTCTATCCCTGCATTTTCTGAAACTGGTGATTAATTCAAGAAACTTGATCAAATTCAGACTCAGTGGTTGGAGGGAACCCAGAATACTTAATTGATTATACTTTATATTGTATTATATCAGCAGTTACGTGGCATGTAGTTGCCTCTATAGTTTTCTACTTAATATCTCTGCTTTTTGCTTGTTTTACATCTTGTTGCATGCTGTTGAACAGTGCCACCCAATAGAACATTTTTGTAGTGATATAAATGTTCCTTATCACCAGTCTCTAATTTGGTAACTTCTAACCACATGTGACTATTGAGCAATGAGGAACTGAATTTTTAGTTTCTTAAATTTAATTTTAAGTAGTCAACGTGTGGCTTGTGGCTACTGTGTTGGAAAGTACAATTAATAGAAGAGTTTTCAAAAGTATTAAATAGCAAAAGTAACCATAGATGTCGATTTCTGATTTTAGCCTAAATCACAATACTGTCAGTAGATCAGCTTTTAAAATTATTAATATTTTTAATGGACAAATCGTAATTATACACATTTATGGAGTACAGTGGAATGTTTTGAAATATGTAAACAGTGGAATGATTAAATGTAACTGATTATCATATTGCCTTGCCTTAACATTTTTATGGTGAGACATTTGAAATGATACTTATTTTGAAATATATATTATTATTGACTATATTCACGCTGCTGTGCAATAAATCTCAAAACTTATTTCTTCAGTCTATCTGAAACTTGTAGCCTTTGGTCACCAACTCCCCATTCCTACCCTTTTATTCCCCTAAGCCTTTGGTAACCATCATTATACTCTGTATGTCTATCAGTTCAACTTTTATAGTTTTTACATATAAGCAAGATCATGTAATATTTATTTTCTGTGCCTGGCTTATTTCATTTAGTGTAATGTCTTCGAAGTTCGTCTGTGTTGTTAAAAATAGTAGTCTCCTTTTTTGAGGCTGAATGATGTTTAAGTATGTGTGTGTGTACCTATACGACGTTTTCTCTCTGTTCATCCATTGATGGACACTTAGTTGGATTCCATTTCTTGGCTCTTGTGAATAATGCTGCAGTGAACATGAGAGTAGAGAGATCCCTTTGACATACTGATTTCAGTTCCTTTTCATAGTATACCCAGTAGTGGGATTGCTGGATTCTGTGGTAGTTTTGTTTTTAGTTTTTTGAGGAACTTCCCCATACCATTTTCCATAATGGCTATACTAATTTAAATTCCCGTCAACAATGTATCAAGAGTTTCCCTCTTTCTTCATCTTTGCCAAGACTTACCTTTCATCTTTTTCATAAAAACCATTCTAACAGGTGTGAAGTGATACCAAATTGTGGTTTTAATTGATACCAGTTTTTGTGTACAGTTTATATGTTATAATTATATCACCCAATTTTTCTTAATGGGACAGCGATCTAGGGCAGCCCTGCAGAGGTACCTGTTCTACTGTAATCGCTATATGAACCACATGCAGAGTCTGCGTTTTGAGCACAAACTATATGCTCAGGTGAAACAGAAAATGGAGGAGATGCAACAGCACAACATGTCCTGGATTGAGGTGCAGTTCCTGAAGAAAGCAGTTGATGTCCTCTGCCAGTGTCGTGCCACACTCATGTACACTTATGTCTTCGCTTTCTACCTCAAAAAGAATAACCAGTCCATTATCTTTGAGGTAAGAGTAGTTCCTGGGTGAGGAAAAAGCCCACTTTGTATCATAGGACTACCTGGTCTTTCATACATAAGATAGAGAGTTTTCAGTGTTCTTGTTTGTTCAGAAAATGTAGGTAAAATGAATGTATTTATTACAAAGACACAAGAAATTTCTATTTCTAGTCCTAAATTATATTCAGATCGATGTGGTTTAGCCAGCTAGTGATTATGTATGCAGGTTCTGGAGTCAGCCCTAGATTTTAATATTCACTTTATTATATTTTAGTTTTGCTGATTTGGAGCAAATTACCTAACCTCTCATTTCTCCATTTTAAAGTGAGAATAGTACCTTTCTAGGTTGTTATTGGGTTTAAGTGAGACAATTTGTGTTAATTGCTATACAGCACCTGGAACATTGTAAGTTCTTGGTAAAAGCCTTTATTCAGGCAAAACTGACCCTGCAATATTAGACGTTAATGTGGTGGTTATCTTTGGTGGAGAAGTAATGACTAAAAAGCTAGCTTTTAGCAGTAAAGGTTTTCTCAAGTAAAGATGCTCATTTAAAATTGATGTATAAAACATTGATATCTATATATGACTAGACAGTAAGACTGACTAGCAGATGGGACTTTAGTTGGCTAACATGTACAAAACCAGCCATAGTAGTAAAGGATGATACAATCTGAATCTTCCATACAGTGTTTTCTTATAAGAAATAAGTATAGCCAGATGTAAGCAATAATAGGTTTCTATTTTTTCTTAAGTTTCCCTTTGAGTTTTCAGCAAAGAGCAGCTCTTAGAACTAGAAGAGTCCAAAAGACATTTTAAATCTTTTCAAATGGTCTTCAGTATTCTTACAAAAGTAATGGGCGAAATCTTTAGTTCTTTTAACATTAAAAAAAAAAAATGTTCTGGAAAAGAACAAATTATTAGAGAGGAAAGCTATAGAGCATTACAGGTGCAGTTACCACCTATGAAAATTATGGATTCAGTGTTGAGAGCAGTCTGTAGTCAACGAAACAGAGAAAATGGTTTCTTTTTTAGCTTTATTTTGAAGCCAAAATTTACTGTATATTCTTCCTTTTACAGAATAACCAAGCAGATCTAGAGAATGCCACAGAGGTGCTCTCGGGCTACCTTGAACGAGACATTTCCCAAGATTCTCTGCAGGATATAAAACAGAAAGTACAAGACAAGTACAGGTAATTTTCTTTTTAAGCTGTTGAGTAAAACTCCCTACTAGTGATCTAGTATGTATGCCTTAGTGGTGAAGTTCAGTGATAGTGAAACTGGGTTTAGCATATCCAGCAACTGAGCTGCTGCCATGTTTCTCACAGATTGCTTCTGTCTGTTGGGCACTGAATTGCAGGTAGTGGTACTGGTGAAGCACAGAGGAGCAATTTGCCCATTTATTTTACTGGTTAATTATGCTTCTGTTCAATTATTTAGTTGCTACCTTGGCAAGGAAGAAATAACCCAAAAAAGGCAAGCGGTCTTCAGGATGAGAGTGAGAGTCGGATGTTGGTCTTAGCTTGCGAATCCTATGTATGGGTCATGGCTATGCACAAATGAGCTATGGAAACTTACTTTTTAGAGTTTTTATTAGATTAAAAAAATATATGTATCTAAGGAGATGTTTACTTTGTTCTAGGAGTAGGTGATTTTTCAAGATGTGCAAAGTGTTTGATTTCTCAACATGAAGCTCTTTTCCAGAAAGTGGCAAATGCTAGTATCTTTTGAAAGTAGTAGGAAACTTGGGGACTTGGGAAGACTCGGACATTTAGTCCTAACCAGTATTTTCCCTTCCCTTAGCCAATTTTAGCTTCTATAATGTGTTTATAGTACTTTTACAGTTAATAAAGATATTAAGGGTGTGAATAAATAACCCATGAAATTATTTCTGAATCTGTTTATCTGCAGAACCATGGGATTGAATTATGATTTCTAAGGTCCATCAGAACTTGTAATACCTTACTGCTTTAAAATTAATTTCCATGGAATTCTGGCTTTCAGAAAATACATTTTAATGTTAGAAGCAGCTTGATGTCTCTGTACATCTAGACCTGAACATGTGCCTATTAAAATTAAAAATAGGTGCTTAGTTCCAAGTCTGGATAAATGATAGGGATGCCTTAAAAAATAAGCAAATGCCTCTTTTTTTATTATTAGAGGCTGACAACAAGTTTTTTTTTTTTCTCTTTGATTGCAGATACTGTGAGAGTCGACGAAGGGTTTTGTTACAGCATGTGCATGAAGGCTATGAAAAAGATCTGTGGGAGTACATTGAGGACTGAGAATGGCCCTGCATAAAATGAACTCTGAAAACTTTACCATCTAGAGTGCTCATGCAATTAAAACAAAACAAACACAAACAAGGAGGCACTAAGCCTATTCTGACACCACTGGTCTGTAGTACCAGAATTGTTTTGTTAAAGGAAAGTTTAAGTAAATTATATTGTAATAAAAAAGGTAGATAAACCATTGTACAACAGTATTCTAGGCCGCCAACAAAAGTGTGACAGACACACTAAAAGCCCTCCAACTTTAACTTGTAACGTAGCTTCATTCTCAAAGCTGACTCCTTTTTTCTTTTTCTTTTCCTTGAGTGTAGTACAGTTAAAATTTCAAACAGCTCCTTGACACTGCTTTTCATGTTCAGACCAGCCATTTTGTTGTACTTTGGTAAAGGACCTCTTCCCCTTCCTCCCTACACATACACAGACACCCACACACAAACTGACTCTCTTTCTCTCATACCCCAAGTTCATGAGTGAATGATGCTTAGTTCCTTGTAAAGAAAATCTTGGGATGGGGAAGGGGTAGGCAGCAAGAGGATTCGACAAACAAAAAACATAAAAACTTTGTATATGACTTTTAAAACAAGAGGACAACACAGTATTTTTCAAAATTGTATATAGTGCATATGCATGGACAAAGCAAGCGTGGCACGTGTTTGCATAATGTTTAATTACAAAAAAATATTTATTCTTTAAAAATCTTCAAGATTATGTCTATTTGCTGTGCATTTTCTTTCAGTTTGCTTATCTTTCCAGGGTTGGGGTTGGGATAAAAGGTGTGTTGGTTTAGCACCTCTGGAAGACCTGTCTAGAGGTCTTTCACTTTCCTGAGGTTACTTTGCCCTTTCTGGTTTTGGTATGTCTGTTGCTGGCCATGGGCCTCATGCCTTGAATTCCTGCTCTTGATCGGGGACAAGGGAGGTCAAGCTCTGACTAAATGCCATGACCTGATTAAGGGCTACAGCAGGGAGTTTTGTTGCTATAGTTCATAAATTAACCTGTTCCCAACCTAATCCCCCCTCATGGCATCATGCCTCTACCCAAACTTTTGTGTGCCCATGTTTTGCACACAGCTCTAGACTTCCTGAGTTCCCTGTCACAACCAATGGAAGCATTTTAAAATTTCTTTTCCTTTTTGGTTTTCCCTTAATTGCTGCTTTGAGCCTTTTCAGATTTTAGTTGTGGCTCATCTGTCACCCCTTCTCTACATTAGGGTGTCAAAGAGAATGTTTTGCTTTAAATATAAATAGCCATTCATTTAGTCTCAGATTGTGAATTAAAATGGCGGATACTGAAATTGCTTGTGTGTATTGCTATGGGTTCGGTTTGAAGGCAAACACCTCTAGAACATGATATTCCCATCTAGTACATTTAAATAGAAATCACTGAGTTTGCTGCTTTTTTATTGTCAGCAGATAGGAGAATTAATAATGCATTTTAGCTGTGATGTCCATTTTTAAGAAATTTCTACTAAGCTATGTTAAAAGTAAAGGATGGTGGTGGTTTTATTAACTATATACCTGTTTAGGCCATTCTGGCTGTGGTATTTTTCAATAGGTCAGCATCCGTAAATCTGTCAGTTTTATACGGGAGTGCAGAGTGAACTAGGCAACTAGATTAAGAGGTCTAAATATGAAATAATCATTTGAGGCTGAGGACCTCTTTGTCTTCCTTTAAATGTCTTGTGCCTAGGGAGTGTTTACCATTTGTGAGGGCAGCTTTGTCTGCTCTTACATTGTACATCCTATTACTCCATTGGGAAGTAGGTTCACTTTCCTCTGGCCTTTTGCCTAAGTTAGGCTTTGCTGAATCAAACCCTACTTTTCCTTTTAGAAAAGGTTGTTACAGGAGATGTACTTGCAACTGTTCTTTTCCCATCAGAAATCAGTGAATGTTTGCTGAGTATATTATGCTGCTTCCTTAAACCACTTGTTGCTTTAGGATCAACTTTACCTGTACCTTTTCTCCTTCCCTCCCTTGCCACCTCAGGTGCAAATCTAAACTCAGTGTCTGCTTCTTCCATATTCTCATCTCCCTCCCCTCTTCCCCCATTATCCATATGACATGATTTTACTTCAAATGACAGCATTGATCTTACTTAAAAAGACACATTAAAACCATGGAGATTTTTTAAAAGAAAGCCTAAGTTTCTTTCCCTGGTAACTTTGAAAAGCAGAGTTGCTATATAGATAAATGTGGCTCCCTTAAAACGCTTTGTGTATGTGTGGTGTTTAAAAAAAAAAATCTTACCAGATAACTTTGCAGTATCTAGGTTTGAGTGTCATAAATCCTCTGCGTGTTCCTATTGCAACAAATATCCAAAAATTGTGTGTGCACGTCATAATACCAGTCTTCACCTGTGAAGGAGCAGTGCTTTTTAGAGATGCTTTCTAGTTTCAGTGTTGGCATACGAACTGAGGATATTGCAGTTATGGGTGCATTCTCTAAATTTATATGGATCAAGATGAACTGGCCCTTTCTACTTCCAGGCTTTTAACAGATACCATCATATTTGACAGAATTCCCAGAGTGAATTGCTTATGTTGTTAGTAACTTCATTACCCCCAGCTGGGATAAGTAAGCCGCATTATGACAACTTACTGTTTAACCTACATAAGTCTTTTTATTAGAGGGTTCTATTCACAGTAAGCACCAAGGTCTTCATGTCTTGAGGTCAGTTTCATTGTCTTTTGAAAAGTGCATGCTTCATTTGAACAATTCATTCAGCAGCAGATGGACTTTCAGTGACTTAAGGTTTTGATCCAAAGCTCAGGATACAAACCACAGTGGTAAAATTGAGTAGCATATAATATCATCAGACTCTAAATTATCTGTAATTTGCCGCAACCCAGATTGTATGTGTTTTATGTGTGTTTAAATAAATATATTAAATACACGTGTATACATACACACATACGCAACAGATCCAAGACTGGCTGACTTCGTTTGAAATGGTTGAATCTGCAGTGTAATAATGTGGTTCAACCATGATTAGGAACTGAAATTTAATACAAGAGAGAAAAGGAGTTAATGTAACAAATTCTTTTAGCTACAAATCCCGGTAATAGAGCACTTGGGGGATGGGATGGGGTGGGTTGGTGAGACAATCAGATTGGTAAATTGATTAAATGCTCCTAACCCTGTAATTTTGTGCATAGAGCACCCTGTGCTGTGGAAATAACTGTTCTTAGATTTCATTGTAACTGGACTGTTCAGGTTGCCCAGAGGGAAAGAACATTCCTAAGTCTAATAAAATAAACGTTTATTTTGTTATTCCATTAGTTACTTATGTTTATTTTTGTAGTTAAAAAATGACTAAAGGTGGCAGTAGCCACCTGTGTTATGTGCCTTATTCACTGTTCCCACTTAATATAAAATGTCAAAATTTGGTTCAGTTTCTTTGCAGGGAACTGTGAATGAGCCTATTCCCCCAACATTTAACTTGGTTAATGAAGCTTTCAGAGCATTTTCTGGAAGTTTTCCATTTCTGCATCTCTAAAGTTGAATTTAAATTGTTTGTGTTGTAACATGATACAAAAATGCTCAATAGCTCTTTGAATGCCACTTTTTTAAAGAAAGTACTTTAAAAGTTATTCTTAACTAACCTCAAGATTCCTTCACATTACTTTCATTTTAGCTCTTTTAAAGCGGATACTTTACATAGGGATGAAGGGAGAGTTTTCTTAAAGAAGGTCCCAAAGTTGGACATAGTTTGTCATTGATATTCTGGCCAAGTCCAGGTTTTAGGACAACTTAATTTACTCTTATTTGGATCTTTAATTATGAGAGTTTATCACTTTCCTCTTCAAAGCACTTCAACTTACTGTCTAAAACAAGTGGAAAAGGAAATTGCCCTTTTTCATAAAGCAAGTTGATAAGGTTCACTGAGGTAAAATAACTCACTCAAATTTTCAGTGTCTTATACCTGAAACTTAACATCATACTACCTCTTTGTATCATATTTTCTTATTCTGGTTTCAGAATGATCTAGTATTCTGTACCAGCGAAGGTAGTTCTTAACTATATTGTACTTTTAAACCACATTAAAGACTATATAAATACCTATCAGTGCTACTGTTAGAGGTTGCTCTATACTATCTCTGATCTTTTATTTCTTGTTGGCAGTTTGCAACTAATGTGGCCCTGTGTTTTGCCTAATTGTTAGAAACCACCCATCGATAGAAGAGTAGCCCTTCTCATCTTGCAGATTAAGGTAGGCAGTCCTCATGTGAAGACTTCACGTGGTAGTTGAGAATAAATGGTTTAGTATGATTTGCTAAATAGTGCCCAAGTAATTTGCAGTTGTTGGTTTATTCAAATAAATTTCCAATGTAAAGAATTTTGGATAATGTGCTGGAAATTGTTACAGGATTTGTTTTGTAACTGATAACTGAAAATGCACAGAACATCCCATATCCACTGAATCTCAGCATTTATCCTTGTGACCTTTTGAGGCTTTAAAAAGATAATAAGCAGTGAGCTTTATGAGAAAATTTTGGTTTCTTCAAAAACAGGAAAATGTGTGGACCCCTCAGATTTTTCATATGTCTTTGGGGATAAAGTTGGTTTTGTCTGGATTATTAAGGATTTTGCTTCTGTAGTTACTGAAGATGAAATAGCCATCTCAGAAATACTCAATTGGATATCAATCAAATAGTGCCTACCAGCGGAGTAAACATTAAGACAACTTTTGGATTTTTATTTTTTGCTTTTTTGTGGAGTTGGGTCCAATTTTTAAGGCAACTATTGTTGACCTCTAGGCAGTAGCATTTAAGATGGGAAAAATAATAAGAGATTCATGTGAAAAGCAGTTTTCAGGCTATCATTTATTTAGGGCCACAGATAAGCTTATTTAGGACCATTTTCAGGGTAGGAGCCTGTTAGAGTTTGTAAATCAGTCACACATTGATATGTAGCAGTCCTATCAATGCCACAACAACCTTACTACCATAGTAATTCAGGGATCTCAAGTAATCCAGGAGTCTCGAACTGAAATGTCAACAAGAGCCAAGTAAATATTTTAGAAATAGATTACCCTGGACTAGTCGGGCTCTGAGAGGAGCCTGTGAAATCCAGACTTAATGTGAATTCTCTCAATTAAATGTGGGCCAAAGAAAAACCGGCCATGGGCAGTTTTTTTTCCCAGCTTCTATTAGTCTTGGGTTGCAACTTATTGCCACTGTCCATCTGACATTACCTAGACCAGTGATTCTTAAACTTGTCTATGAATTGGAATCACTGAGAAGCTTTAAAAAATACTAGTGCCTGCATCTCACCTTATGGAGGTTATGATTTAATTGCTTTGGGTAGGACATCTGTTTTTTAAAGCCCTTTCCCCATTCTCATCCCTAATTCCAGTGATTCTCATGTGCAGATTAGGTTACAATCCTTGATCAAGAGAATGGAAACCAAAAACTCCAGATCATAAGGGACAAAATGATTCAAGGGAAATTGATGAGCTCAGAGTAGGGCCTCACTGGAGGCCCTAGTTGAATGGGTTTTGTGAAATGGTGCCTCCCAAAGGTCTGGTGTGCAGTGCCCAATTTGATTTTTTTGTCAGTTTTCTGGTAAGTGGCCCACCTTGGAGAAAATCACAAAACTAAAAGCCTTACCAAGAAGTAGAACTGACAAGCAGCCATGTTGACTGGCAGTACCTTCTCTTACCAAGGGGGAGAAATCTAGGGAAAGTAAAATAATACAGAGTCTGAGCAAAGTTGAGTGGTTATAAGCAAAACTGTCGTTAAGCTGTTTGCATCAAGTCTTCACAATTCCACTTAGAGTTACTCTGTTTAGAGCACTTCGAGTTCACAAGTTTCTCACTTCTTTCATTCTTTTGATAATCTTGTATTTTTATTCCAAGTGTATAGAATTAAGAATATTGATATTTCTCAGCCATAGTTTTCCCTTTTGTAAAATGGTAATACTAATAGGAACTATAATTTGTTTAGTACTTTTTGCCAGATGCCTTACTTTTGTCTGTATCTTCCAAGCATTGTTACCCTATTTTTATGAGGAAAGACACTCATACACTACTAACTTACTCCGGAGTTACACATTTAATATAACAGGGCCATGCTTGTCTGATTCCGTATGTTCATTCTATTATGCTGTTGTCTGTTACATAGGAATGTTGTGAGGATCAAAGAACATGTGAAAACAAAACCTAGTCCCAATAATAAGCACACCAGTGCTGACTTGGGCAAAAGACAAGGATACAGAGCTGTCTCAGAGACTCCAAAAGGCAGGATGAGATTGGACTGGGAACTAGAAAACCATTTTGGATCCCTAAAGTGGGATTGTCTGCCATCTGTACATCATTCTCTTAACTGCTCTTACAGCTGTTACTGCTGCTTTTCCTGTCAATCACCCCATAGCTCCAGGTAGTACGTGTTAACTGTTCCAGACACATGACAACCGATCAGATCCATGAGGCAGGATCATCAATACAAATGTGGATGATGAGAGCTTACTCTATGGGAATGGGAGGGAGGTCTTGGAGATCATAGTTAACTGGGTTCATATTATGGAAATTGTCTTTGACTTAAATGCCCTGAAATTTTGATTTTTTAGATATATGTAATGGTATATGATAGATAATTGTGACTATTGAGTATTTACCAAATGTTCTGTGTCCATCTCGTTTTTTTTTAAGAGACAGTCTGCCGGGCGCGGTGGCTCAAGCCTGTAATCCCAGCACTTTGGGAGGCCGAGGCGGGTGGATCACGAGGTCGAGAGATCGAGACCATCCTGGTCAACATGGTGAAACCCCGTCTCTACTAAAAGTGCAAAAAATTAGCTGGGCATGGCGGCATGTGCCTGTAATCCCAGCTACTCAGGAGGCTGAGGCAGGAGAATTGCCTGAGCCCAGGAGGCGGAAGTTGCGGTGAGCCGAGATCACGCCATTGCACTCCAGCCTGGGTAACAAGGGCGAAACTCTGTCTCAAAAAAAAAAAAAAAAAGAAAGACAGTCTTGCTACGTTGCCAAGCTGGACTTGAACTCCTGGGCTCGAGCAACCCTTCTCCTCAGCCTCCTTGAGTAGCTGGGATCATAGGCGTGTGTCTCTGCTCCTAGCTCTTCCATCTCAATCTTATGATGTATTTACTATTTTCACTTTATAAATAAGAAAATAGAAGCTCAAGATGGATAGTTTCCCGGGGGTCATCCTGTTAGTGTCAGAATGAAGTTACAAACCTAGGTTTTATTCGTTATCATCCACAGTGCCAGGCACTGGAGGTACAGCAGTGAACACAAGGTCTGTTGGTTTGTCTGAAGTTCTTAACCTTGATTCTACAGACTCAGTGGATTGCCCAGGGCCACTCAACCAGTTAAGAACAGAGGCTATTTGACCAGTATATCATTTTCACCAAACTGTATCTGCTTCTCAGTCTTACCAAAAGCACCTGCTAAAATTATATATAGGCTGATTAGGGGACTTGAACCTAAGATTGCCCTGGAAACTCAATTCTTATCTTGACTCATCTCTTCAAAACAGATGCCTCTTTTGTTGGCAACCTCAGATCCACTGTTAAGAAGTACCTGAAGTATGCCTTTTTTCTCACATTTGAGAGCCACCCTAGCATTTTAATGAGTTAAGGAAGGCAGCCCTGCATTTCCAAAGTCCAATCTTACTTATTTTGATCTGATGACGTTGGCTTTTCTTAAAAATTACTATTTTTTTTTAGAGGTGGGGTCTATGTTGCCAAAGCTGGAGTATAATGGCTATTCACAGACAAAATTAGGGTGCGCTACTCCCATGAACTCCAGGACTGAAGCCATCCTCCTACCTCAGCCTCTTGAGACCTGAGACTGTAGGTGCATGCCACATGCCCAGCTGATATCGGCTTCATATACATATTTCCTCAGTAACAGTTTATTTCTTATTTGGCATCTATAAAACCCTCTTTATTGATTACACATGTTTAAAGGTTTCGTATTTACTCCAAGTCACCTGCCCTTAGCCATGAAGTATTCACGTTTCTTTCAGAGTGAGAATTTGGCGGGTGATTATAGAAATAAAACCAGGCCAGACATGGTGACTCACACCTCTAATCCCAGCACTTTGGGAGGCCGAGGAGGGCAGATTACAGGGTCAGGAGTTCGTGACCAGCCTGGCCAACATAATAAAACCTCATCTGTACTAAAAATACAAAAATTAGTTGGGCATGGTGGCGCATGCCTGTAGTCCTAGCTACTTAGGGGGCTGAGGCAGGAGAATCACTTGAATCCAGGAAGTAGAGGTTACAGTGAGCCAAGATCGCACCATTGCACTCTAGCCTGGGCGATAGAGTGAGACTGTGTCTCAAAAAGAAATACAAAACCAGCTCTTTATAGGAGACAGTTTATCCCCCAGTAAGCTGCTTAGGCTACAAACATGTTTCTATAAATTTCCGATTTCCTTCTGATAGCTTAAATTTGTTTCTGTGTAACAGCAGAGTAGTGCCCTATAAGCCAGTTCAGTGCACATTAAATGGCTGTTCTTAGGATTATGAATCTGAGGTTTGTGCAGTGAGGCTCTAGCTCTCTGGAGTCAATTGGTGAGATTCCTGAACACTGAGTAAACACACACACAGCAGGATTTTGTCCTAAGTTTTCTTAGGGATCCTATCCAGAAACACCATTACTTGAATTTCCCAGTTTCGTCTTACAAGGAGACTCCCTTGCCATGTGTACTCCCACCTCTGTATGTCACATTATTTTCTCAGAGGAAGTACAGCATAAAATAACCAGCATTTGTAGAGCACATCTTGTGGGCCTTCTTGGGCAAATAGACATTCTAATGGAATGCTCTAAAATTGTTAAGTTCTTGCACTCGCTCTCAAGTCATTTATAATCTAATTGCTGGTCTTCCTGGTATGAACAAAGTTGTTTGCTTGTTAATAAATTCCTACCACATAACCAGACTTGTGGTTTATTTCTATCTAACTAGGGAAAACATTAAAGAGTTTTCTAATAGGGAAGAATGATCTGAGTGTCTACTTGCTTTGGAAAAGAAGTCTGCTGTGGTTAGGAAATGATTTTGTATCAAAAAATCCTAGTACTAATTTGGAGTGTTGTAAAGGTCAGGGCAGCAAATGATAGAGAATGGGATTAATGAAAGGTAATAGTGTTCTGCATGGCTCTGAATAATTAATTTTTACTCCATCATTTTGACTAGCTTGCAATAAAGGAGGTTAAGTATTGTACTTTTAAGGAAGTTCATGTACAAGTCAGTGCCTTACAGTGGTCAAATGGCTGCTCACTAACCAATGGAAATAAATGACTGTTGTTTCCACAAAATTGCTTCACAGATTCTAAATGCTATCTCTGGGACACTGGATTGTGTGCCCTTTAAGATAAATTCCATAACCTGGCCCTGAACAGATTGGAGCCCAAAAATCTCACTGAAGCAAACAGATAATAGGCCAATAAAGAGTTGGAGACAAGGTCGGGCGCGGTGGCTCACGCCTGTAATCCCAGCACTTTGGGAGGCCGAGGCGGGTGCATCACGAGGTCAAGAGATCGAGACCATCCTGGTCAATATGGTGAAACCCTGTCTCTACTAAAAATACAAAAAATTAGCTGGGCATGGTGGCGCGTGCCTGTAATCCCAGCTACTCAGGAGGCTGAGGCAGGAAAATTGCCTGAACCCAGGAGGCGGAGGTTGCGGTGAGCCGAGATAGCACCATTGCACTCCAGCCTGGGTAACAAGAGCGAAACTCCGTCTCAAAAAAAAAAAAAAAAAAAAGAGTTGGAGACAAACACTCCTGGAATAGGAATCCACTACTTACCTTTATTTTAAATTGATACATAGAAATTAATATTATTACAAAATGTACACATCTTAAGTGTTGTTTGATGTTTTGACAATTGTATACATCTGCGTAATAACTACCAAAAGAAGACATAAAACATTACAATTAACCCAGAAAGTTCTCAAGTACCTTTAAATCATCCCTGAGCACCTCCCCACTCCAGTGATCACTTTCTGATCTTTATCACTAAAGATTTGTTTTAGCCGGGCATGGTGGCTCACGCCTGTACTCCCAGCACTTTGGGTGGCTGAGGCAGACAGATCACAAAGTTGGGAGTTCAAGACCAGCCTGGCCAACATGGTGAAACCCCGTCTTTAAAAAAAAAAGATTTGTTTTACCTGCTTTTGGACTTCATATAAATGGAATTGTATAATAGTGTACTCTTTTGCATCTGTCTCCTTTCACGGATAATGCTTTAAAGACATCCGCATTGTATGTATCAGGACATTGTTCTTTATTGCTGAATATTATTTCATTCTGAATATACCACAATTTATTCATTCTCCTATTGAAGGACTTTTAGGTTGTTTCCAGTTGGGGGCAGTTATGAATACGGATGCTATGGAGATTCTTACACAGCCTTTTGTTTTTGTTTTTTGTGGATATATGTTTTCATTTCTCTTGGAAAAATAGGAGTAGAAAATTACTGGGTCATATGGTAAGTGTATGTTTATAAGAAACTGCCCTCTTGTTCTCCAAAGTGGTTTTACTATTTTGTACTCTCATCAATGATGTATGAGAGTTCCAGTTGGTAAACACATTTGTCAGCATTACACTGTCAGTGTTTTTAATATTAGCCATTTTAGCACGTGAAATAACGGATTGTAATTTACATTTCCCTGATTATTAATGATGTTGAGCACTTTTTCATATGCTTATTTTTCCTTTGTATATCTTTCATGAAGTGTCTTTCATGTCTTCTCATTTTAAAGTTGGTGTCTTTTTATTGTAGGTATTATTCTTTGTATTCTGGATACAAATCCTTTGGTGGATATGCTATGAATTTTTTTTAAAACTGGTTTGTGTTTTTACTTTCTTATTGGGATCTTTTTTTTTTTTTTTTTTTTTTTTTGAGACGGAGTTTCGCTCTTGTTACCCAGGCTGGAGTGCAATGGCGCAATCTCGGCTCACCGCAACCTCCGCCTCCTGGGTTCAGGCAATTCTCCTGCCTCAGCCTCCTGAGTAGCTGGGATTACAGGCACGCGCCACCATGCCCAGCTAATGTTTTGTATTTTTAGTAGAGACGGGGTTTCACCATGTTGACCAGGGTGGTCTTGATCTCTTGACCTCGTGATCCACCCGCCTCGGCCTCCCAAAGTGCTGGGATTACAGGCGTGAGCCACCGCGCCCGGCCGGGATCTTTTAATGAACAACATTTTTTGATAAAATCCACTTTATCAGTGTTTATTTTATTTTATTTTATTTTTGAGACGGAGTTTCACTCTTGTTACCCAGGCTGGAGTGCAATGGCGTGATCTCGGCTCACTGCAACCTCCGCCTGCCAGGTTCAGGCGATTTTCCTGCCTCAGCCTCCTGAGTAGGTGGGATCACAGGCACGTGCAACCATGCCCAGCTAATTTTTTGTATTTTTAGTAGAGACGGGGTTTCACCATGTTGACCAGGATGGTCTCGATCTCTTGACCTCGTGATCCACCTGCCTCGGCCTCCCAAAGTGCTGGGATTAGAGGCTTGAGCCACTGTGCCTGGCCTATCAGTTTTTTATTTTATGGTTTTATGACCTCAAAGTCACAAAGAGCATACTTTCTTCTAGAAGTTCTACGGTTTTGGGATTTTATGTTTAGGTCTGTGATCCATCTCAAATTAATTTCTGTGAACAGAATGAGATTTGTTTTTCTTCTTTTTCTTTTTTTTTTTTTTTTTTTTTTGAGACAGAGTTTTGCTCTTGTTGTCCAGGCTGGAGTAAAATGGTGCGATCTTGGATCACTGCAACCTCCACCTCCTGGGTTTAAGCGATTCTCCTGCCTCGGCCTCTGCAGTAGCTGGGATGACAGGCATGCGCCACCAGGCCCCGCTAATTTTGTATTTTTAATAGAGATGGTGTTTCTCCATGTTGGTCAGGCTGATCTCGAACTCCTGACCTCAGGTGATCCGCCCACCTTGGCCTCCCAAAGTGTTGGGATTACAGGCATGAGCCACCACGCCTGGCCTGGGTTTTTTCAACATGGATACACAGTTGTTCCAGCAACATTTATTTAAAAAATTTTTTCTCTACCCATTAGATTGATTTGGTATCTTGGTTAAAAATGGATCACTTGTGTGTATGTCTACATTTTCTGTTCTGGTCCATCAATCTATTTGTCTATCCTTACATCAGTACCACACTTTGGATTATTGAAGCTTTCTAGTAAGTCTTGAAATTTGTAAATCCTTCACTTTAGTTCTTTTTCAGTATTGTTTTGGTTATTCTCAATTCTTTGGATTATCATAAAAGTTTTAGAATTAGCTCATCTTGTTTTTCAAACTTAGCTGTGCTGGGTGAACTGTGTTCATGCCACTGCATTCCAGCTTGGGTGACAGCAAGACCCTGTCTTTAAAACAAACAAACAAACAAAAAACCTGCTAGAATCTTGATCTGGGGTTTTGTTGCATCTATAGGTCAATTTAGAATGAACATTTTAATAGTATTGAGTCAGTTAATCCATAAACATTATGTCATGTTATTTATTTAGGTTTTAAATTTTTTTCTCAGCAATGTTTTTTAGCTTCCTTATGTAAGACTTGCATATCTTACATTACACTTTTTCTTAGGCATTTGATTTTTAAATATTTTTAATTTTTATTTTGTTTGTTGCTGATATCTAGAAATACAATTGATATTTTGTTTATTGTTTTAGAGATGGGTCTCTCTATGTTGCCCAGGTTGGTCTCAAACTTCTGAGCTCAAGGGATTCTCCTGCCTCAGCCACCCAAGTAGCTGGGACTTTAGGCATGTGCGACTGTGCCTAGCTGATGTTTGTATGCTGATCTTGAATCTTGCCACCTTGCTAAATTCATTTATTAGTTCTAGAAATCGTTCTTGTAGATTCCATACAGTTTTATATTAAATACATATACAACAGCTTAGTCTGCAATTAAGTATTTTTTATTTAAATAGAGACGGTGTTTCTCCATGTTGGTCAGGCTGGTCTCGAACTCCCGACCTCAGATGATCGGCCAGCCTCAGCCTCCCGAAGTGCTGGGATTACAGGCATGAGCCACTGCGCCCAGCCTGCAAATAACATTTTTACTTCTTTTCTGATTTTTATGCCTTTTTTCCTTTCTTTCTTTTTCTTTTCTTTTTTCACCTTTTTTGACTGGCTACAATACTTAGTGCAATGTTTAACATGTGGTGAGCGCAGGCACCTTGCCTTTTTCTCTCAATCTTAGGGATAAAGGTTTTAACGTTTCATCACTAAGTATAATGTTAACTGTAAGTTTTTCATAAACCAGCCCAAAGAATGTTATTTCTATTCCTAATTTGTTGATAATTTTTATCAGGAAGGGTTGTTAAATTTTGTAAGATGCTTTTTAAGCTTCTAATAAGATTATTTTTTATTTCTCATTTTTATTTTTATTTATTTTTATTTTTTTAAGACAGGGATTCACCATGTTGGTCAGGCTGGTCTTGAACTCCCAACCTCAGGTGATTCACCCGCCTTTGCCTCCAAAGTGCTTGGATTACAAGTGTCTCATTTTTATTTTGTTAAGGTGGTATGTTTAGGGGTTGGCAAACTGGCCCATGGGCCACATCCAGCCCATGAACCGTTTTATTATTTTTGGACAAGAGTCTTACTCTCTCACTCAGGCTGCCTGGCTGGAGTGCAATGACACAATCATAGCTCACTGCAGCCTTGGGTTCCTGGGCTCAATTACCCTCCTGCCCCAGCCTCCTGAGTAGCTAGGACTAAAGGTGCATGTCACCACACCAGGCAAATTTAAGAAATTTTTTGTAGGTCTTGCCATGTTGCTCATGATGGTTTCAAACTCCTGGCCTCAAGCACTCCTCCTGCCTTGGCCTCTCAAAGTGCTGGGATTAGAGGTATGAGCCACCACACCTGGCACCCATGGACTGTTTTGTTTTTGTTTTGAGATAGGGTCTCTGTCACCCAGACCGGAGTGTGGTGGCATGAACGTGGCTCACTACAGCCTCAACTCTCTGGACTCCAGGGATCATCTTGCCTCAGCCTCCTGAATAGCTGGAACCACAGGTGTGCACTACCACACCTAGTAATTTTTAAATTTTTTGTAGAGATGGAGTCTCACTTTGTTGCTGAGGCGGGTCTCAAAGTCCTGGGCTCAAGCGATTCTCCCACCTTGGCCTCCCAAAGTGCTTGGATTACAGACATGAGCCACCATGCCTGGCCCCCATGGACTATTTTTATACAACCTTCAACCTAATAATTGTTTACATTTTGAAAGGTTGTATAAAGGAGGAGGAGGAGAAAAGGAAGAGGAAGTAGGAGTCAGAGATCATATGTGGTCTGCCAAGCCTAAAGTAATTGCTATTTTGCTATTTATTTCTCTCTCTCTCTCTCTTTCTCTCTCTCTCTCTCTCTGCCCCCCAAAACCCCTTCCTACTCCGTGTGTGTGTGTGTGGTTTAGTGGTCACTAGAATAACATCGTCCAGTAGAATTTTCTGTGATGATAGAAATATTCTATATCTGAGTTGTACAATATGGTAGGTAAGGGGTGGTCATTGAATGCTTGGATGTGGCCAGTATAACCAAATTTTTAATTTTATTTAATTTTAATGAATTTAAGTAGCTACTATGGCTAGTAGCCACTGTATTGGACAGTGCAACACTAGAAATTACAGTATACATCTGTTCTCTTATGTTTTACTTATATATGCTATAACTCAGTACCTCATTTTATTGCCCTTCATATTTTCCAGCAAATCTAATTTTCCGTCTGATAAAAATTCCCTTATTCTGAAGAACTTCTTTCAGCATTCTTATATGGCAGTTTGTTTTGTTTTGTTACTGGGTGGTTTTTTTTGTTTGTTTGTTTGTTTTTTTGAGAAGGGTCTTGCCTTCTCACCCACGCTGGAGTGCATTGGCGTGATCACAGCTCACTGCAGCCTCAACCTCCCAGATTCAAGCAATCCTCCCACCTCTGCCTCCTGAGTAGCTGGTACCCTCGGCACATGGCACCACACCCAGCTAGTATTTCTATTTTTTGTAGACATGGAGTTTTGCTGTGTTGCCCAGATTGATCTGGAACACCTAGGCTCAAGTGATCCTCTCGCTTTGCCCTACCAAAGTGTTGGCATTACAGGCTTGAGACACCGTGCCCAGCCTATTGCAGTGTTTTTGTTTTTGTTTTTGTTTTCTGTTTTGTTTTGTTTCTGAGACAGAGTCTCGCTCTGTCACCCAGGCTGGGGTGCAGTGGTTTGATCTTCAACCTCTGCCTCCCAGGTTGAAGCAATTCTCCTGCTCTAGCCACCGGAGTAGCTGGGATTATAGGCACGTGTCACCACACCCAGCTAACTTGTATTTTTAATAGAGATGGAGTTTCACCATGTTGGCCAGGCTGGTCCTGAACTCCTGACCTCAGGTGATCTTCCCGCCTTGGCCTCCCAAAGTGCTGTGATTACAGACGTGAGCCACTGCGCCTGGCCCTATTGCAGTTTTTAATAGAGATGAGTTCTCTCAGCTTTTGTCTATCAGAGAATGTCCTTACTTTTATTTTTGAGGGGTATTTTAGTTGGATATATGATTCTATGTTGACCTTTTATTTCTTCTTTCAGTACTTTAAAGAAGTTATTTTGTTGTACTCAGGCCTCATTTGTTTCTGGTGACAAGTCATTCATCATTTTAATTTTTATTTCCTTGTCTCAATGGCTGCATCTGTACTTTTTTTTTTTTTTTTTGAGACGGAGTTTCACTCTTGTTACCCAGGCTGGAGTGCAATGGCGCAATCTCGGCTCACCGCAACCTCTGCCTCCTGGGTTCAGGCAATTCTCCTGCCTCAGCCTCCTGAGTAGCTGGGATTAGAGGCACTTGCCACCATGCCCAGCTAATTTTTTGTATATTTAGTAGAGACCGGGTTTCACCATGTTGACCAGGATGGTCTCGATCTCTTGACCTCGTGATCCACCCGCCTCAGCCTCCCAAAGTGCTGGGATTACAGGCGTGAGCCACCGTGCCCGGCCCACATCTGTACATTATATTTAATTTTCAGCAGGTTGACTAGGATATGTCTAGGTATGTTCTTTGTATAGCGTTTACTGAACTTTTTGGATCCGTGTTGATGTCTTTCATTAATACTGGATCTTTCTTGGCCATTGTTTACATTTTTCTCTTGTCTCATACTCTCTTGCTTCTCCTCTTTGGAGATTCCAGTTACATGTATATTAGATGGCTTGATACAAACCTACAGATCTCAGATGATTTTTCCCCTGCCCTTTTTTCTTTCTGTTTTCAGTTTGGATACTTTCCATTTAACCATCTTTAAGTTTTTTCATGCTTTCCAATGTTAACTTGTTAAACTTGTTTATTGAATTCTCCATTTAAAAATTTTTACTTTTAGTTATTTATGGATACATAGTTGCATTGAATTCTTCATTTCTGATATTTTTATTTCTAGCATTTCACTGAAATTTCCTATTCATGCATGTTTTCCACATTTTCCACTCTACTTTTTAGCATTTTAATTAGTTATTTCATGTTTTTTTAATATTTTTAATCACTTATTTTAAAGATCCAAACTGATAATTCAACATCTGGGTCTTTTCTAGTTCTGCTTCTATTGAGCCCTTCCTCTCCCTTACCATGAATCTTATTTTCTTGCTTTTGCACGTCTTGTATATTTGATTGGGTGATGGACATTTTATGTTGAAAAAAGACCAAAAAACAAAAAAGAGAAATTGAATATTTACCTCCAAAACAGGGCATGCCCTTTGTTTTTGTTTTTTGGTTTCAGACCTCTTGAATGGTGGCTCAATCAATCTGATGTATATGAATTCTAGATTGGGGCTTCATTGCAGTTTTAGTTTAGTTTGATTTAGTTTACCTCTAGCTTCAAATATTTTGAATATTTTGAATATTTACCTCCAAAACAGGGCATGCCCTTTGTTTTTGTTTTTTGGTTTCAGGCCTCTTGAATGGTGGCTCAATCAATCTGATGTATATGAATTCTAGATTGGGGCTTCATTGCAGTTTTAGTTTAGTTTGATTTAGTTTAGCTTCAAATATTTTGAATGAAGGTAGAATCAGAACTCTCATCTCAGCAGGGCCTGAGTTTGGGTCATTGTTAAGATTCGAGAGATCTGACTTTGCTTCATAGCTAAGCCACCAGCTTTTATCAATATAGGAGATCTCTCCCTGCTTTACAGCCTTGCTGTCAGGATTTTTTTATCAGTGGGCTAGGGGACGGGAGGATCTTTTTCTCAGCTCTCATGTGTGCCCTGCCCTTTTGTGGAGGAATGCCCACAGTGCCTAGGGGGTGGGTTCCTCGGCTTCCCACAGTGCTGGCATGAACTACTGCACCTGGCCTCCCCCTTAGTATTTCTGACCCCACTTAGCCTCCAATAGTGTCTCTGCTGGATTTCACAGCAATCCTGCCTCCCTTTCATTTTTAAAGAGTATTTTGCCCTTGGGAGAAGGTCAAGCTCTCTCAGCTTTCCTTCTATTATCCACACCTTCAGTGTACTGTACTTTCCTGTACCTGGTTTTCATCTAAGGGGTAAGATTGATGGGAAGCCTTCCTCTGTGGATTTGGGTCCTCTAGGGTTTTGAGTCAGGGTCTCACTCTGTTACCCAGCCTGGAGTACAGGAACGGGATCTCAGCTCCCTACAACCTCTGCCTCCCTGGCTCAATCGATCCTCCCGCCTCAGCCTCCTGAGCAGCTGGGACTACAGGCGTGTACCACCATGCCCAGCCAATTTTTGTATTTTTTGTAGAAACAGGGTTTTGCCATGTTGCCCAGGCTGATCTGAAACTTCTGAGCTCAAGCGATCTGCCTGCCCTGCGCTCGCCCCCCGCAAATGTTCTGGGGTTACAGGTGTGAACCACTGCTCCTGACTTAGATTTGTGTCCTTAGCTTTCTAATGAGTTAAACATATTTTTATTTTCTTTTTTTTTTTTTTTTTTTTTGAGACGGAGTTTCGCTCTTGTTACCCAGGCTGGAGTGCAATGGCGCGATCTCGGCTCATCGCAACCTCCGCCTCCTGGGTTCAGGCAATTCTCCTGCCTCAGCCTCCCGAGTAGCTGGGATTACAGGCACGCACCACCATGCCCAGCTAATTTTTTGTATTTTTAGTAGAGACGGGGTTTCACCATGTTGACCAGGATGGTCTCGATCTCTCGACCTTGTGATCCACCCGCCTCGGCCTCCCAAAGTGCTGGGATTACAGGCTTGAGCCACCGCGCCCGGCCCACATATTTTTATTTTCTAGCTAATCTGGCCTATTGTTGTTTGCTAGAGTGGGAGCTATATTCCTTTGTGACTTTATACATACCAGTAGTGAATTTCAGGAATAGGAGTTAATTTTTTTTTAACAAAAAGAATTTTTTTAGTCTGGCCGTGGTGGCTCACGCCTGTCATGGGAGGCCAAGGCAGGCAGATCACCTGAGGTCAGGAGTTTGAGACCAGCTTGGCCAACATGATAAAACCCATCTCTACTAAAAATACAAAAATTATCCAGGCATGGTGGCAGGCATCTGTAATCCCAGCTACTTGGGAGGCTGAGGCAGGAGAATCGCTTGAACCTGGGAGACGGAGGTTACAGTGAGCCGAGGTCGTACCACTGCCCTCCAGCGAGACTCCCTCTTTTTGTCTTTTGAGACAGGTCTCATTGTCTTCCAGGCTGGAGTGCCGTGACATGATCATAGCTCACTGCAGCCTTGACCTTCTGGGCTCAAGTGATCCTCCTGCCTCAGCCTTTTGAGTAGCTGGGACCACAGGCACGTGCCACCATGCCTGGCTAATTTTGTATTCTTTTGCAGAATTGGGTTCTTGCTATGTTGCCTGTGATCCTCCCAACTCAGTTTTCCAAAGTGCTGGGATTAAAGGCATGATCCACCACGCCCGGTTAGGAATGGGAGTTTAAACAATAGTTTTATTTGCATATTTCATTAACTAGTATTTTTTTTTCCTTTTTTGAGACAGAGTCTGGCTCTGTCACCCAGACTGGAGTGCAGCGGGGCGATCTAGGCTCACTGCAACCTCTGCCCCCTGGGTTCAAGCGATTCTCGTGCCTCAGCCTCCCTAGTATCTGGGATTACAGATGCCCGCCACCACGACTGGCTCATTTTTGTATTTTTAGTAGAGACGGAGTTTTACCATGTTGGCCAGGCTGGTCTCAAACTCCTGACCTCAGTTGATCCACCCACCTCGGCTTCCCAAAGTGCTGGGATTGCAGGTGTGAGCCACTGCGCCTGGCCTCATTAACTCTTTTTAAAATTAAAAGTACATGGATAATACAATGTTAAATTTTGTAGAATCCTAAGTAATGAAAAGCAACACCTTCTCATCTTAAGTCCCGTAGTCCCTCTGCTCCCTCCACAGAGACAAATATCTTACCAGTTTGTTGTGTCTTCTTTTCCAAATTGTATTTCTAAACTGTGTCAATATAGCTTCCTCATATTTTTTATTTTTTATAGAGACAGAGGGTCTCACTGTGTTGCCTAGGCTGGTCTCAAACTCCTGGCCTCCTACATTGGCTTCCCACAGTGCTGGCATGAACTACTGCACCTGGCCTCCCCCTTAGTATTTTTTTTAAACATGAATGGAAGCATACTATATTTTCTACAGTTTATTTCTTTCTTGTAACTCTTTTTTTTTTTTTTTTTTTGAGACGGAGTTTCGCTCTAGTTACCCAGGCTGGAGTGCAATGGCATGATCTCGGCTCACCGCAACCTCCGCTTCCTGGGTTCAGGCAATTCTCCTGCCTCAGCCTCCTGAGTAGCTGGGATTACAGGCACGCGCCACCATGCCCAGCTAATTTTTTGTATTTTTAGTAGAGACGGGGTTTCACCATGTTGACCAGGATGGTCTCGATCTCTTGACCTCGTGATCCACCCACCTCGGCCTCCCAAAGTGCTGGGATTACAGGCTTGAGCCACCGCGCCCGGCCTTTCTTGTAACTCTTTTAACATCTTGAGGACTTTTACAGGCTGCATAATATGTCTTAGTATAGATGTATTTTAGTTTAAACAGTGACTATTGATGGACATTTCCATGTTTCCAGTATTTTTTTTCTCACAAACAATGCAGTATTATGCCTCTGCCCACATATAACATTGATTGCTATTGAGTGTATCTGTAGTATCAAGAATGGGCATGGTATTTCCTAAAGTGTTGGCTGGATTCTCAAGACTTTGTGGTATAGGTTTTGGAAGGACTGGACTCTTCCAAAGAGGCATAAGGTGCTAGAGACTTGCTTAGCAGGTGGCATCAGAACAAAGCTGACTATGGACCTTATCAGTACAAGTGATCAATTAAAACATTAAAAATGTAGAAACTCAACTGTAGCTCCTTCTTTATACATATATTGGGGATGTTAAAAAGCTACAGATGCCTGATTCCTCTTCTATGTCCTCAGCCCCCACCATAAAGATAGATAAATGGCCATTTTTTATATGTGCAGCACAGCTATATGATTTGAATGGTCTTGATAAGCAGGGTCACATTTGAGGAGATTTGCTAATGGAAATGAAGATCCATCTGTGATATAAGAAACATGTTCTATGTGACCTCTGGGATTTTCCTGTGAAGATAGTTTTCATTTGTTTGTTTTAGAGTGGCTCTCACTCTGTCACCCAGGCTGGAGTGCAGTGGTGCAATCACAGCTCACTGTAACCTTGAATTCCCAGCTCAAAAGATCCTCTTTCCTCAGTCTCCCAAGTAGCTAGGACTACAGGCGCATGCCACTATGTATGGCTCATTTGAAAAAGAATTTTTTTTTTTTTTTTTTGAGACAGAGTTTCGCTCTTGTTACCCAGGCTGGAGTGCAATGGCACGATCTCGGCTCACTGCAACCTCCGCCTCCTGGGTTCAAGCAATTCTCCTGCCTCAGCCTCCTGAGTAGCTGGGATTACAGGCATGCACCACCATGTCCAGCTAATGTTTTGTATTTTTAGTAGAGACGGGGTTTCACCATGTTGACCAGGATGGTCTCGATCTCTCGACCTCGTGATCCCCCCCCACCCAGCCTCCCGAAGTGCTGGGATTACAGGCTTGAGCCACCGCGCCCGACTAAAAAAAAAAAAATTTTTTTTTTGAGACAGAGTCTCACTCTCTTGCTAGGCACCAGGCTGGAGTTCAGTGGCACAATATCGGCTCACTGCAACCTCTGCCTCCTGGGTTACAGTTGTGCACCACCATGCCCAGCTGATTTTTGTATTTTTCGTAGAGACTGGGTTTCACCATGTTGGCCAGGATGGTCTTGATCTCTTGACCTCGTGATCCGCCCACCTCGACCTCCCAAAGTGCTGGGATTACAGGCATGAGCCACCGTGCCCAGCCAAAATTTTCTGTAGAGACAGGTCTCACTATGTTGCCCAGGCTGGTTTTGAACCCCTGGGCTCAAGCAATCCTCCTGCCTCAGACTTCCAAACAAGTGTTGGCTGGACTCTCAAGAGTTTGTGGTATAGGTTTTGTGAGAACTGGACACTTCCAAAGAGGCATAAGGTGCTAGAGACTTGCCCAGCAAGAGACATCAGAACAAAGCTGTTTGGGATTACAGGTGTGAGCCACGTATCCAACCTATTATGTTTTTTAAAAGAGATTGTTCTAATTATGTATCTAATTAAAGCGCATTATGTTTAGTGATTGCAATTTGAGTCCTTTCTTATTGAAAAAGGCCCTTGTGCCGGGCATGGTGGCTCACGCCTGTAATTCAAGCACTTTGGAGGCCAAGGCGGGTGGATCACCGGAGGTCAGGAGTTCAAGACCAGCCTGACCAACATGGTGAAACCCCGTCTTAAAAAAAAAAAAAAAGAAAAAGAAAAAAACCCTTGTACAGAAAGTGCTCTACCTTCCTCACAAGATCTGGGGTCAAAGGAGAGGTTTTGAAACATGTAACAATGGCTTCTAGTTACTGAATAAAGAATGTCATTTGCTCCTCAGAGGACCCCTTTCAGGGAGATTTTATATATTGGGAAACAGGCTCATGAGCTTTCTACAAACATCTTTGTCCTTAGGTCTTCCTATTTCAGTAATTGGCTATGCCACTCATCCAGCAGCCTTTAAAGCTAGAAACCTGGCAGTCTTCCTTTCACATCCATTTCCCTTTCCTTCGTTCCCCCATTTCCAATTCTGTGCTACTGGGGTTTTCTCCACTTCTAAACTTAAGAATCCATTTCCTTTTTCTCCATCTCCTTTGCCATCACTCTAGTCCAAGTGAAGTGTTTCATCATCTCGTTTGTAGTACCTTTTAGTTGACCCTAGATTATCAATTTTGTCACCCTCCCAATTCAGTCTCTACTCATGAGCTAACATGAGCATGTTAAATGTTCATTCTGACCATGCCATTCCTTGCTCAAAACTCTCTAGTGCCTTCCCAGTGTCCTTACAATAAAATTTCTCATACGGCCTGTGTGGATCTGCACTCCTACCTCTTCTCCTATTGCAACCAACTCTGTTACGTTTTTCTCTTTTCACACTGATCTTCATTCTGTGCTGCAGACTGGCTGAGTTTCTTCTATCCTCAGGGCCTTTGCACAAGTTCTTCCCTTGCCTTAGAATTCTTTCCTGGCCTACACATGTCTTTGTCCCCTTTCCCTAAGCTAATGCCTTACCCTTTAGGTCTCATTTGAAACATCTCTTACCCAGGAAAAACTTCCCTATCCAAACACGTCTAGATTGGCTCCCTGTTATTTGTTCTAACTGTTGTGTATTTCTCCTTCTTAGCCTCACAATTCTTGATATGTTGTACTCTTCATTTTCTTAGTTTCTATTATTGGAATAGATAACACATCCATATAGTACAAAATTCAAAGTGTACTAAAAGTATAGGATAAAAAGTCTTCTCTTCCCTGTCCCCTGCTACCCAGTTCTCCTCTTTAGAACCACTTTTAGCATTTTGAATATCCTTCCAGAAATGTTTTCTAAGTATTCAAGCAATTATGTGTATAATATTCCTCTTCATTTTTGCCTTTTTATTGATACAGATACTATATGCATTTTCTGCACTTTATCTGTTAATAATGTATCTTGGCAATTATTCTATATTAATATGTAAATAGTTGCCTCTTTTTCATGTGCCATATAGTATGGACTTATAATTTATTTAACTTCAATCTAGATTGGTTTTAGGCATTGGTTATTGCAAATAATGCTGCATTGAACACCTTTGTATGTAAAAGTCATTTCCCACATCTATGCCTATAAAATAAATTACTAGAATTGAAATAATTGAGTTAAAGATTATGTGCATTTTTAATTTTGGTAGTTATTGCCAAATTGCTCTCAGTGGAGGTTTTACCAATTCCCACTAGTGAATGCATGTGTCCTCACAATTATGTCAGTAAAATTTTTGTTCTTTGTCAATGCAAGAAATGGAAAGTATTCTCTCGGAAACTAACTTGCATGGTTTTTTTTCCTTGCACAATTATATTTTCATATGTTAAAAAGCCATTTGTATTTTTTGGTGAACTGTTCATAAAACTTTGCTTACTTATTATGTCTAACTAATTTGCTACACTCTAAACTCCCAATTCATACTTAAGTCTAGCCCTTGCAATTTAGACAGACAATCTGCCTCTTCAGTGGTTTCCCCACCAAAAAATCCACAGGCTCCTGAATTTCACATGGGCCTAGCAGTCTTACTGAAAATTGAAGTCTTAAGGTATCATTCATTTTATGCAGTGTGAGGCCTTTCACACTCTGAATTGTACCACTTTTGACTGACTTTTTCTTCTTTACTCTGTTCAGCACTGTGCCCTTATTAGCCAGAGAAATGTTTCCCTTTCTCCCAGGAAATGTTCTGACCTTACCCTGATCCCTCAAGGACTCTCCTTCTCTCCCAAATTAACTTTCAAGGGGTTTCTCCAACCTAAAATGGCACCCTTCCTGAAAAGATTTCTAGTGGATACCATTTTCTGTACCTCACTACAGATGTATTATTCTCCTTGGCTCCCCTCTTTCCACTTTGCTATGGCAAACCTTTTTTTCCAGAAATATATCAAATTAAATGAATGTCCCTTTTGGTGATTTTTGTTGGGATCCATGGTATTGATTCCTTCTAGTTTAGATAATTCCAGTGTGGCAAGCTTTTATTCCTAGCATACAGCTCATGAGGAGAATGTTATAGTCACTTGGTATTATTAATGCTAAAATAGTAAACAAGAACATAAAATTTGTTAGATTACAAGTAGATTTTTTTTCTAGGCCGGGGGCAGTGGCTCATGCCTGTAATCCCAGCACTTTGGGAGGCCAAGGCAGGCAGATTGCTTTGAGCTCACGAGTTCAAGATCAGCCTGGGCAACATGGTGAAACCCCCTCTGTACTGAAAATACAAACAAATTAGCCAGGTGTGGTGGCACCTGCCTGTGTTCCCAGCTACTGGGGAGGCTGAGGTGGGAGGATGGCTTGATCCTGGGAGGCAGAGGTTGCAGTGAGCCCAGTTCATGCCATTGCACTCCAGCCTGGGTGACAGAGTGAGACTCTATCTCAGATAATAATAATAATAGGAAGTAATGAATTAGCATGAATGAGAAAGGCATGATCTGCAGTCAGTCATCCCATGGTCAAAGACAGTGGATACCAACTCACTCTCAGAGTGAAGTACAGTCAGCCCAATGTGGGCAAACTGTGGTTACCACCCTATCATTGTCATCTGGGCTCATCGTGGCTTGCCCTTCAGGCCTTTCCTCTGACCTTGCCATCTCCAGGGAGCCCTCTTTGCTAGCCCAAGCTTGGGCTCCCCATCTCAGAACCATGTGCATTCTTGTCCTGGAGGTGTTTTTTTTTTTTTTTTTTTTTTTTTTTTTTTTTTTTGCCTGTGCCTCTTGGAGGGCAGGGGCCATCTGGGACACACCTGCATCCCAGCAGTTGCTAAATTAATGAACAAACAAATACCAAGTCTTTCACAATGTAACTTGAGAGTGGTGGTAGTGGTAGTGGCAGCTCCGTCTGGGGGATGAGACAAGGTGGAGTCTTAGTTTTGGGGGTGGCTTGCAAGAGAAGAGGAGAGACTATTAGCAGCTAAAGGAGTGGCCAGGGTGAATGCCAAGCATTTTCCTGATTGGGAGCTGTGGGTTTGTTTAAAGGTAGGGCTAGGAAAGGGGTGAAACCAGTTAGCAGGAGAGGTAGCTAGTGCTGGACTGGAAAGACATCTGCGGAGACAGGAGACAGGATGGCAGGAGAGGAGTTGGCCTAGGACAGAACAGGACAGCACTTTTTTGAAGATGGGCAGGCAGGAGGACAGGAAGAGGAGGGACTGAGAAACGACCTGAAGGTCCTCAGTCAGCTGAGAGAAGACCTGAAAGAGGGCCAAGTGGGGATCAGCTGCTGTTGGGAGCGGCAGTGACTCACATGGAGGGAGGATCAGGGATGGGGACTGGGCAGTGGTGGGGGAGTGGGGGATGAGGGGTGAGGAAGACATACTCACAGGGGATTGAAAGGCCCAGTGGCAACTTTGGGAAAGTGCTGGTTCCATCCTGGAGAGGAATCCGAGGGGAAAGCCTGATTGGATCCACAGCCCACTCAGAGGAAAGGGGTGCTACGGGGGTGCAGGAGGAAGAGCAGCTGGGAAGTGGGAGTGCCCGGGACTGGATCCAGCTGGAAAGGGGCAGATATGCTTCCACGATCAGGGTAGGGACCCTCTAGGAAGGGGGCATTTCGAGAGGGAGGTTGTCTGGAGCACTGGATGGGAGTCCTGGAGGTGATTTCTGGGAAGGGAAAGTCTGGGGCAGGGTTGTGAGGAGTCAGAGAAGAAACTGTGGGGTCCATTCCTCCCCTACAACCTGAGCCCTGGGTTCTGAGGACCCCAGGAAAGGGAGTTCAGTGGCACAGGAGGGTCCAGGGCAGGAGACAGAGAGCAGCCTCTCAGGTCTTCCTGGAAAGGAACTCTGACCACCAGTGTGAATAGTTATGCAGAAAGCTGAGCAGGCACCCAGCGAAATCTGGCCCCTCTCCTCTCCTGGAGTAAGCAGCCCCTCCCCTCTCCCGGGATGGGTGGGGCCAGTGGGTGTATGGGCAGCTTTCCTTGTGATGCCACAGGTCCCTCTGGACAGGCTGCTGCCTGGCCACACCTCTTTTCCCTTTCATCTTTCTCATCAACCAATGGGCTTGGAGCATTGAGGCCACGCCCCTATCCTGTGTTCAAATGAGGCCCTGTTACCCCTCCTCTGGCTCTGTCACACAGCTGCCTGGTAGGTGACTGGAGGTGTTTAGCAGTCCCGCAGGGATTGCGGTGATGTGGCCCCAACCCCGCCTCCCTCCCCACCCTACAATGTTAGAAGAAACCCCACAGAGCAAATTGGCTGTGGCCAAGAAAAAGGTAAAACGCACTAGGTCGTGGCCTCCCCTGCCCCACCCAGCTGCAGACCTCCTCCCACAGCAGGAACACTGCCAGAGTTCGTGCCACTCCTGAGGCACACCGGGTTGGGCCTCCCTGGTGCCTCTGGGGGGCTCCCTCCACCAAAATCTTGTCAGCTAGCACTGTGTCCCCTCACTAGCTAGCCCCTGCCCTCAACAGTCATCCCAGGGCGACTTTGGGCAGGTGACTCCTGGGGCTCCCTGCTTTAGACTCACCCCTCACCTCTTGCCGCCCCAATTCTTACCCCCTTGGGGTCTTGGGGCTTGTGTCTCCAAGGACCTGGGTCCTCCAGCCCCTGCCCTTGCCAGTTGCCCCTGGGTATCTTTGGGCCAGTGACTCCCAGGGCTCCCCGCTGCAGACTCTGCTCTCACCTCCTGCTGTCCCAAGCCTGACCTCCCTGGACTTGGGTCCTGGCCCTGCACCCACTCCCCGACTGTGGAGCTCAGTGCTCCAAGTCCATTTTTTGATAAGAAAGACTCAGGCATCATGTTGATGTGGCCCCCACCCCCAGAGAGTGGTGAAGTGTAATAACATCACAGACCCCTGTCATTACTGCCACGGGACTGGCCTTTGATCTTACAACCAGTCCCCTATGCGTTCTCATCCCATTTCTGGTTCTTCTGGTTGCAGCACAGATTTCCAGCTGAACGGGGAATAGGAACTAGGGACCTAGGAGTGAGTGGTTTCAGGCTGCCTCACTCCCTTAACATAGACATTGACAGTGTGAAAAGCTTACACTTCCCCTGTGAGCTCAAAACGTTAACAATGTCTCTGGGTGGCAATAGTAGAATGGGTTTGGTTTGGTTTGGTTTTCTCTCAGGCTTCTACTCTACAGAGAGACTTTAACTTTTTTTTTTTTTTTTTTTTCTGAGTTCTCCACCTCATATTCAAATTCTCCATGGTTTTTGGGACCAGACTGCCCTTTAGTCAGTGGTCTCTGGAATGAGATCTGCTCATCTTCTGTGGAACAGATCTTGGGAAACTGAACTTGACAGCTTGAATCTTCCTCATAATCATCTCAACCTGGGCTACTTTGAGTGCCACAGGATAAATGTGGGACGTCTTTCTGAAATGTCAGTTTCCCTTGATTCTCTTGAAAGAGAAAAAACACTAATGTAGTTAGGCATGACCGTTACATAGGGTGCTAAAAGAATTCTCTCTGAAATGAGGCTTGGGTTGTCCTCTTTCTGATAAATTCCCAGATTTAACAGAAAGGCTACCTTCTGCCATGAGGATACATTGATGTAAAAGTTTGAGAAGTGACCAGGCATGGTGGCTCATACCTGTAATCCCAGCACTTTGGGAGGCTAGGTGGGTGGATCACCTGAGGTCAGGATTTCAAGACCAGCCTGGCCAATCTGGTGAAACCCCATCTCTACTAAAAATACAAAAATTAGCCGGGTGTGGTGGCAGGTGTCTGTAATCCCAGCTACTTGGGAGGTTGAGGCAGGAGAATCACTTGAACCTGGGAGAAGGAGGTTGAAGTGAGCTGGATCACGGCACTGCACTCCAGCCTGGACAACAGAGCAAGATTCCATCTGAGAAAAATTTTCTTTGAGAGGTACTAGTGCACTTCTTAACACTAACAGATGTGTGAGGATGTATGGCTCTAAACTATACAGTGTATACTTCCTGCCTACTTAATATTTACTTTTCTACTTCTGCCTTTGAGTTTAGTCCCTAGCAGCTGCTGGTTCATGGCAAAACCCGAGCTTGGAGTCAGAAGACTGAGTTTAAGTTCCAGTATTGCTTTTTTTTTTTGTAAGTGATGATGTCAATCCCTGTCAGTCGCTAAGTGATTGTGACAACACCTCCTGCAGTTGGTGGTGGCATTAAATCAGATGGTGTATGAGAGTGTTTTGTAAAAACTGTAAAGGAGGATGTGGCTGTAGGGGCTGGTGGTCCTCATATTCCTGCTCTTCTTTCCCATAGTTAAAAGAATATCAACAGAGGAACAGCCCTGGTGTTCTGGGAGAGCATAGAGGAAAAAGCAAAAGAATGGCAGTAGCCCTGAGATAACCACTTCTGGTAGTTGCTGCTCACCTGGGGATGTGAGTCTTGGCTGGCCAGGCTCCGGGAGAAAGGGGGCTCAAGGGGCAATAGAGGGTAATTGTTAAGATTGTGGAAGAACTACCAGGTACTGGTTACGAATTCTGGGTTTGAATCCTGACTCTCCATCTGCTAGGGATATGATTTAGGGCACGTTGTTTGAGCAACTTTCACATCTGTAAAATAGAGGTCGTATTGTTTGACTTGCAGTTGAGACGTTTAAATGAGATTCGGTATTATTGTTTTTACGTTAATTCCTAGTACACCACCTGCTGTCAACACTCAGGACACCCAGGAAATGGTTGCTGCTGTTTGATTTTCCTCATCCCAGTCTCAAGGGGAAGCCAGGCCAATGAGAACTGCCACTTGCCATCAGCCTGTCCCTTTAGGAGTCACTGAAAGGGCCCCAGGGTGTGCTGAGGATAGCCCCAGGCACTAGGATTAAGAGAAGATCTAACTAGCTACCAGCTTGCTGGGTGACCACAGAAAAATCGCTTCTTCCCCTTGGCCTCCTGTAAGATGATACTGGATAAGATCAGTGTTTTTCAAACTTTTTTTTTAGTAGAGACAGGGTTTCACCATGTTGGCCAGGCTGGTCTCAAACTCCAGACCTCATGATCACCCGCCACGGCCTCCCAAAGTTCTGGTATTACAAGTGTGAGCCACTGCACCTGTCCTCAAACTTGGTTTTTAGCTGGAGCCCCCTTTGTTCAAGTGAACCCTTACTCAGAAGTCTGGTGTGCGTTTTTTGTTTGTTTTTGAGACAGAGTTTCACTCTTGTTGCCTGTTTTTGAGACAGAGTTTCACTCTTGTTGCCCAGGCTGGCATGCAATGGCTTGATCTCAGCTTACCTCCGCCTCCCAAGTTCAAGCAATTCTCCTGTCTCAGCCTCCCAACTAGCTGGGATTACAGGCATGCGCCACCATGCCTGGCTAATTTTGTGTTTTTGGTAGAGATGGAGTTTCTCCATGTCAGTCAGGGTGGTCTCAAACTCCCGACCTCAGGTGATCTCGAACTCCTGCCTCAGCCTCCTAAAGTACTGGGATTACAGGTGTGAGCCACCACGCATGGCAGAAATCTGTTTTTTTACATGGAGGTGCAGGTCTGGAGCTCTACCAGATTCAGTAATAAAACTATGCAAGTGTGTTTATTAAAAGAACACAAACTAAAAAATAGTTATGAGATTAAAAGAAGTTATAGGATGAGGCCCAGCACTGTGGCTCATGCCTGTAATCCCAGCACTTTGGGAGGCCAAGACGGGTGGATCACGAGGTCAAGAAATCGAGACCATCCTGGTCAACATGGTGAAACCCTGTCTCTACTAAAAATACAAAAATTAGCTGGGCGTGGTGGTGCCTGCCTGTAATCCCAGCTCAGGAGGCTGAGGCAGGAGAATTGCTTGAACCCAGGAGGTGGAGGTTGCGGTGAGCCGAGATCGCACCATTGCACTCCAGCCTGGGTAACAAGAGTGAAACTCCGTCTCAAAAAAAAAAAATAAATAAATAAATAAAAGAGTTCGAGAATAGCCTGGCCAACATGGAGAAACCCTGCCTCAAAGAAAAAAAAATGTTATGGGATCAAAAATGTTGTGGAAAAGTCATGGCAAAAAAATGGTGTGGCAAAAATGTAGAAAAAAGTTTTACGAAAGGTTATAAAAAAAGTTATGAAAAATTATGGGATTAAAGAAAAGTCATGGGATAAAATAAAAATAAAAGCAGGCCCCTGTCAGCAGGGCCTGAAGAAGTAGGCCTGGAATCTCCACCCCACCATGTCCCTACCACCCCTTTCCAGTCACCCCTTTACCATTAGGCAAGACAAGACCCCTGTCTAATGGGGGGAGACAGACCCTGTGCTACTGTGACCGGGGCTGAGTCCTTAAATTGCTGGATGATGATGATTGTTATTTAAGAGCTAGAGGCTGGTGAAGTTGGTTGATTTGGAGGAGGCCTAATGGCCTCCTTGCTCTCACCAAAGCATCTTTTCCCTCTTGGCTGGGGGGCTCCCATCTTCTTATTCAGAAAGGCATTTGAGGCAGGACAGTGGTGCTCACTGTGGACCAGGCGAGGGTACGGGCTGCTGGGGTGGCCCCCCTTCCCCAGTGTGGATATTGTATCTGTGTAACATTTTGAATATTCTGGGGGGAGGGGGAAGCCTGCCCCTCCCCACCCCGGTATCTACCTAGCCATTGTTGGAACTGGCACATGCGGAGAAGGTTCTAATAATTATTTGCAGCTGGGAAACTTATTTATTGATAGCAGAGGACAGAGGAAGGAGGCGGGATGGGTTGTGGCTCCCTGGTGATGTGACTCCTGTTTATTTTGCTTTTTATTTTGGAATAAATCGATTAAGCCACACTGCTGGGCCTGGTATAGTCCCGTTTCCCTCACTGGGTCCTGGAGTTTGTGCCCCTGAATGAGGAGCCCCAGAGTGTCTGAGCGTGTCCAGCCGGGTTGTTGGGGACCTTCCAGGCTGTTGGGGACCTGTGTGCTGCCTGGTGACACCTGGGGGACTTCCCGGGGACTGCGGTGGCACGTCCGGCCCTGACAACCAGCAGGCTCAGAAGCCTGATCCAGCGGTGGCCAGGAAGGCAGGTACCGGCACCCAAGGGCGCTGACTCCCGCCCACCCCCGGCGTCTGTCTCCCACCCCCCGCCTCCCTCTCCTGTCTGCGCCTGGTGGCCTGCGCTGTCTGTCCCTCCAGAGCGCCGGCTGCCCCGCGGGCTCCCTCCAGGCTGAGTGCGTGGCCCTCCTGCCCCCTCGTGGCCAGAGCCGGCTGCACGGGACAAGACCAGCTGCGCTCCAGGGGCTTTCCGGGAACAGTGGCCCTTGGAAAGGGTGGGGCCTTTTCACCGTGCCCAACAGCACCCCAAAAATGGCTTGGCCTTTTCCTTCCCCTGAACTCCACAGAAAACACAGCCAGCAGAGGACACATTCCTCGTCATCCAGAAATGGGTTTGATTCTCAGAGAAGGGACAGCAGGACTGGTGGAGACCATCAGCCACATAGCTGCCTACATAGCACCCTATGCTTGGCGGGGGCGGGAGGGATCGGGGGGCCTGGCTGTCCACACGCGGGGCATGACAGGGAGGCTCACTGGAGGTGGTGCACTTTGGAGGTGCGATGTCAGGGGACAGATACAGGTCTCAGTAAAGAGATTTGCTCTTTTAAAATTTCTGCACCAATTTGCCTATACCCAATGATGACATATAGCAACTTACTTTTCACTTTCTAAAGACAGAATATCATGGAAAGAGAACAAGCTGCCCTTCTATGAATATAACTCAATTGCCTTCTAGCCATAGGCTGCATGCTTCAAATTATTTTCAGAAATAAGAAATGAGTTGAGTTGAACCATCTATAGCTGTACACTGAAAGTTCCCACCGTAACCTCTAACACATATGAATCGACTTGCTTAATGTATGAAACCAGTGGAAATGGGATGAAAAGTCCTATTTTCATGCAAACCGTTGTGTTATGCACACAGTAGTACAGACACAGCCCTAACTACAGCCTGCCCTCCAGAAAACACATGTCTCTGTTCATATGGAAATGACACAAGGCTAGTGCCTGTCCAAATGTCATACAGCAAAACAGAAATGTCTCTGCAAAATTGGGAAGAGCTTTTTACAATGACTTTAACTTTGAGTGTGCTCTTTAGCAGAGGCTCTTCTCTTGATGAAGGAAGAATTCTATCAACCAGGATCACTGGGTAGAAGTGAATTTATAACTCCCTTTTTTAAGGCCAGAAGGGGCCTTAATTACATTGCTTCTATTTACAAAGGAGAGAACTAAAGTCCAGAGATAGTGAAAAATTTGGCATCTTTAAAGGATCCATCTAGCCCCTCCATGAAAAGAAAATACGCCAACATTGAGTTTCGTTCTAAACTTTTAGAAAGTGGTTAAAATGAAGGATATTAAACAAAAATACTAGGGTTTTTTTTTCCTATCTTGTTCAGTTAGTGTCAACATGCTACAAGTTTTTCATAATGGTTATTTATTTAGTTATTGTTTAAGAGATGGAGTCTTGTTCTGTCGCCCAGCTGCAGTGCAGTGGCGCAATCTTGGCTCACTGCAATCTCCGCCTCCCGAGTTCAAGCAATTCTCCTGCATCAGCCTCCCAAGTAGGTGGGATTACAGGCGCACACTGCCATGCCCGGCTAATTTTTTTTGTATTTTAGTAGAGACAGGGTTTCACCGTGTTGCCCAGGCTGGTCTCAAACTTCTGAGTTCCGGCAATCCACCTGCCTCTGCCTCCCAAAGTACACGGATTACAGGTGTGAGTCACCGCACCTGGCTGGATTAATTTTTATGATGATAAAAATTAACATACATTCTCATGGTATGACATTTGGGAAATTCCGAAACCTATGGAGAAGAAAATTTAAACTATCCTTAATCCCACAGTTTATTCATTTACTTATTTGGGCAACAAATGAAAGTGCACACCTTATTAAGAGCAGCGCATATGCCATGGCCGACTATTCAGAAATGACAGCCTCTAACTGATTCCCTTCCAACCCGTTTCTCAATGCACTACTAATAATAATTTTAAAATCATATTATTTACACTTTTGAAATCTCTTTTTCACTTAATATATCACAAGCCTTTTCCCAGGTTATCAAATAATATCCCAAGCTCTGATTTTAACAGCTGGATAGCATCACATTACATAAATTTACACTAATTTATTAAACCATTCTACTTGGGACATAAAAAGATGATCAATTTTTCAATATTATAAATAATGTTGCATATAATACTATAATACTCTTTGGCCACATATCTGATTATCTTTGAAAACTTTCCTAGAATTCAGATTGTTAGCTCAAAAGCCTTAAATATTTTAAAGATTTTAAATACACAATACTCAATCGCTTTCTTGAAAGAGTGTAATAGTTTTTTGTTTTGTTTTGTTTTGTTTTTGAGACGGAGTTTCACTCTTGTTACCCAGGCTGGAGTGCAATGTCGCGATCTCGGCTCACCGCAACCTCCGCCTCCTGGGTTCAGGCAATTCTCCTGCCTCAGCCTCCTGAGTAGCTGGGACTATAGGCGCGTGCCACTATGCCCAGCTAATTTTTGTATTTTTAGCAGAGATGGGTTTCACCATGTTGACCAGGATGGTCTCGATCTCTTGACCTCATGATCCACCCATCTAGGCCTCCCAAAGTGCTGGGATTATAGGCGTGAGCCACCGCGCCCGGCCAAGTGTAATAGTTTACCTCTACCAGCACCAAGAGTGTCTTTCAGTCATACAGCAAGGCCCACCCCTCAAAACAATGAGTATTAGCTTAAAAAAGAAAGTCATTGTCAACTGAGTCCAAATGGTTTTTCTTTTAATTTGCAATTGTTACTTGACAATGTAAATCAAACTTCCAAAGACCATTTTTTTCTCTTTTTCCGTAAATTATATATGCATACTTTTTGTCATTTTCTATGGAAAGGTAAATATTTCTTCTTAGCATTCTAGTCTTGATATTTCTCAATAAGGAATTTTTCTGACTGCATTCTGAGATCTGGCCTCCTGGCTAAGGCAGCAGGAGGTAGGATGGAGAAAGGGCGGGCGTCAGAGCCAGGCTTGTTCTTAGTCCTTCCACAATCACCGACGTGTGACCTGGGCCAACTCTTTTCATATCTCTGGGCTTCAGTTCCCTCCTCTGTAAATAGAAGGGTCTTAATTAAGATCCCTTCCAGTCCTATAAAAGGGAGTTATAGATCCATAGTTTAAAAGTTTCTTTCACTGTCATGATTTGTGATCAGCTTTGAAGGATGTAGTGCTAGTGGGTAAACATCAAACTTAAGCTTTTTCCCCAGTTCTAATCTACCACTCCCACCTACCACTGAGAAAGTCACTTCAACATTCTTAGCTTCCTAATATGTAAATGGAAACCTTGTTTTACAGATTTGTTGTAAAAATTATGTGAAATAATAGAAATCAGGCCAGGTGCAGTGGCTCACTCCTGTAATTTCAGCACTTTGGGAGGCCAAGGCTGGAGGATCACCTGAGGTCGGGAGTTCGAGACCAGCCTGACCAACACGGAGAAACCCTGTCTCTACTAAAAATACGAAATAAACCGGGCATGGTGGTGCATGCATGTCATCCCAGCCACTTGGGAGGCTGAAGCCGGAGAATTGCTTGAACCCTCGAGGCGGAGGTTGCAGTGAGCAGAGATTGTGCCATTGCACTCAAGCCTGGGCAACAAGAATGAAACTCTGTTTCAAAAAAAGAAAAAGAAACATTGATCAGGCTGATAAAAGAGAAACATTGGCTGGGCATGGTGGGTGGCTCAAGCCTGTAATCTCAGCACTTTGAGAGACCAGTGTGGGCAGATCACAAGGTCAGGAGTTCAAGACCAGCCTGACCATCATGGTGAAGCCCCGTCTCTATTTAAAAAAAAAAAGAAAGAAACATGGATCAGCTGCAGTTTCATGTTATTGTATAACTAGTTGAGAGTTGAAAGAATGGAGGCAGTAAAATGGATAAAGGAGGGCGTGGAGGGTTATAGAAGGACAAAAGAAAAAAAGTTTCAATAGCAAACTAGGGAACACTCATAATCCACTCCATTGTAGAGATGTTGGACTGACTCTTCCTTACCCTATTCATCCTTTCTCCTGTGGGTCCTATCACTGGGAGGGCAGTGTGAACTGTCAGTATCTCATAGCTAACCTCCTAAGACATCACCTCATGGTCAAACCCACAACGTTGAAGTAAATAAGACTGAGGACATTAGGAGGTGGGAGAAGACCCTGCAAGACCGGGAGTCAGGAGCTGCCCATTGAGATGCCTTTGAATTTGACTGGAAGCTGCTTTGCATTAATTCAGGCAAATTTCTTCCTTCCTTCCTTCCTTCCCTCCTTTTTCCTTTTTTCCTTCCTTCCCTCTTTCTTTCTTTCTCCTTCCTTCCCTCCTTCCTTCCTTCCTTCCTTCCTTCCTTCCTTTCCTCTTTCTTTTTTTTTTTTCCTTTCTTACTGTTTTCAGATGGAGTCTCCCTCTGTTGCCCAAGCTGGAGTGCAATGGTGCTGTCTCAGCTCACTGCATCCTCCACCTCCTGGGTTCAAGCAATTTTCATGTCTCAGCTTCCCTAGTAGCTGGGATCACAGGCACGCACCACCACACCTGGCTAAGTTTTGTATCCCTAGACATTTATGTATACATAAGTTGTCCACAATTTCCCCAGATACAGATGGAGAAATCAGAGGTCACTTACAATCAAGGTTGCCTTGTATTGATGCATATATACTCACCAAAGGAATTGGACTCTACCACCATAACTTTACAACTAAGGAGTAAAAGGAGAAATAATTTAACATCTATGAAGCACCTATAATATCTCAGACCTTGCACTATCAGCATTCACATAATAATGTCATTTAATTTCCACTCGATACTGTGAGGTGGGCGTTTGAGGATTTGCCTATGGTCATAGACTAGTGTGTAGCAAAATATGAACTGAAACCTAATCTCTCTGGCCCCGGAGTCTACTTTCATGCTACTACAGTATTAGTAAGCTTCACTTTGGAAGAAGCTCAATTTCCCCCAGCACACCTGGAAAGATGACATTGATCTGTCTACCTGAGTATGGCCACTTCGCTTTGTTAGCTTCACTCTAGTTTGGTCCAGGCAGGGCACATCCCCATAACGATTCTTCTCTAGGTTTCCTGAGACCTGAAGGAAATGAAACAAACAAGCAAGAATAAAGAAAAAGTGGGAACAGTATGTATGTACAAAGTCTGATCATGCAAAAGGAGTGTCAGTTACTCCAGGGGTGGAGATAGGGAAGTTTTTCAATCTCTAGTCCATACAGTTCCATATCATTTAATATTTTTTATGGATAAGTACATGTTACTTCTAAAAATAAACGTCTCCATTCAAAAGACAGCAGGAGGCCAGGGGCGGTAGCTCACACTTGTAGACCCAGCACTTTGGGAGGCCAAGGCAGGAGGATTGCTTGAGGCCAGGAGTTTGTGATCAGTCTGGGAAATGTAATGAGACCCTATCTATACAAAAAAGTTAAAAAAAATTAGCCAGGCATTGTGGTACACGCTGTCGTCCTGGCTTCTCAGGAGACTGAGATTCGAGGATTGCTTCAGCCCAGGAGGGTAACGCTGCAGTGAGTTAAGATGATGCCATTGCACCCCAGCCTGGGTGACACAGAGAAAACCTGACTTTAAAAAAATAGGCGAGAAGCCGGGCGCGGTGGCTCAAGCCTGTAATCCCAGCACTTTGGGAGGCTGAGGCGGGTGGATCACGAGGTCGAGAGATCGAGACCATCCTGGTCAACATGGTGAAACCCCGTCTCTACTAAAGATACAAAAAAAAAAATTAGCTGGGCATGGTGGCATGTGCCTGTAATCCCAGCTACTCAGGAGGCTGAGGCAGGAGAATTGCTTGAACCCAGGAGGCGGAGGTTGCGGTGAGCCGAGATCGCGCCATTGCACTCCAGCCTGGGTAACAAGAGCGAAACTCCGTCTCAAAAAAAAAAATAGGAGAGAAAAAAAGTGGGGATGGGAGTCTCAAACGGCCAAGGCAGAAATTGGTACTAAGAAGTGGGGTGCTGCTGTAACAAATAACTAAAACTGTGGAAGCAGCTTTGGAACTGGGTAATGGACAGAGCTGATAGAATTTGGAAGTGCACGCAGAAAAAGCCCACACTGCCATAAACAGGCATAAAGGGCAATTGTAGTCAGGGCTCAGAAGAGGAGAGCTGTAGAGAAAGCCTCAACCTTCTTAGAAATTATCTAAGTGATACTGGTCAGAAAGCTGGTAGAAATATGGATGCTAAAAGCCACTTTGATGAGGTCTCAGACAGAGATGGGGAGCACATTAGTAAAAAAGAGAGGGAGAGGTGGGGAGAGAAATGGCATATACCACCAAAAATACTCTAGCTGCAGCTGAAAATTTCTACTGCTTATTGGTCAAAAGGTGGTCAAACCAAATCTCTTAAATTCTAATTTGTTTTTCTTTTTGAGACAGGGTCTCACTGTCACTCAGGCTGGAGTCCAGTGGCACAATTACAGCTCACTGCAGCCTTGACCTCCCTGGGATCAGGTGATCTTCCCACCTTGGCCTCCCAAGTAGCTGGGACTACAGGTGCACACCACCATGCCTGGCTGATTTTTAAATTTTTTGTAGAGACCTGGTTTTGCCACATTGCCAAGGCTGGTCTCCAACTCCTGGACTCAAGCAATCCACCTGCCTCAGCCTCCCAAAGTGCTGGGATTATAGGTGTGAGTCACCATGCCAGGCCTTAAGTGCCAGTTTAAGACGGTAGGTTGACTACACATGTTGACTCCACTCCATTCATCCAGTAGCATCACTAAAATGATGATAAAGGAACTATTCACTACAAACCCAAAAAGTGGCAATGGAGACATCAGCAGACAGAAGGCGTTCAATCCATTTTGACAGAGAAAAAGCAGATAGGAGGATTTTGGCTGACTTGGCCAGGTGCAGAAGCTAGGACCAAGGGAGGTACCTATAGAGAGACAAAATGATGTTCTCGGGGCCAGGTGTGGTGGCTCAAGCCTGTAATCCCAGCACTTAGGGAGGCCAAGGCGGGTGGATCACGAGGTCAAGAGATCAAGACCATCCTGGTCAACTTAGTGAAACGCCGTCTCTACTAAAAATACAAAAAATTAGCTGGGCATGGTGGCGCATGCCTGTAATCCCAGCTACTCAGGAGGCTGAGGCAGGAGAATTGCCTGAACCCAGGAGGCGGAGGTTGCGGTGAGCCGAGATCGCGCCTTTGCACTCCAGCCTGGGTAACGAGAACGAAACTCCATCTCAAAAAAAAAAAAAGAAAAAGTTTGTCAGGCCAGGTATGGTGGCTCATGCCTGTAATCCCAGCACTTTGGGAGGTCGAGGTGGGTGAATCACGAGGTACAGAGTTCAAGGCCAGCCTGGACAACATGGTGAAACTCCACTTCTACCAAAAATACAAAAAATTGGCCAGGTGTGTTGGTGCATGCCTGTGGTCCCAGCTACTCAGGAGGCTGAGGTGTGAAGATTGCATGATCCTGGGAAGTGGAGTTTGCAGTGAGCTGAGATAGAGCCACTGTACTCTAGTCTGGGTGAAAGAGTGAGATCCTGTCTCAATTAAAAAAAAAAAAAAAGAGGCCGGGCATGGTGGCTCATGTCTATAATCCCAGCACTTTGGGAGGCCGAGGCGGGTGGATCACGAGGTAAAGAGATCGAGACCATCCTGGTCAACAAGGTGAAACCCCGTCTCTACTAAAAATACAAAAAGTTAGCTGGGCATGGTGGCACGTGCCTGTAATCCCAGGTACTCAGGAGGCTGAGGCAGGAGAATTGCTTGAACCCAGGAGACGACGGAGGTTGCGGTGAGCTGAGATCGCGCCGTTGCACTCCAGCCTAGGTAACAAGAGCGAAACTCCGTCTCAAAAATAAAAAAAAGAAACTAAAAAAAATGAAAAAAAGGCCCAGCATCTTTGCTCACACCTGTAATCCCAGCATTTGGGAAGTCAAGGCAGCCAAATCAATTGAGGCCAAGGGTTCAAGACCAGCCTGGCCAACATGGTGAAATCCCATCTCTACTAAAAATACAAACAAACAAAAAATTTGTTTTTCTAAGCTATGTTAATAATAAAACAAACAAAAAAGATTATTTAATATATTTGTTCATTTCATAGTAGCCCATGTAGCTCTCCAGTAAAAATAATTTACATAGTTATAATAGTGTACAGTGACTACTGATTCAATTTAAGAATGTTACATATAATTACTGTATACTGGAAGAGTAGTCAGAAGGGAAGTGGAGACATAGTATAAGAGCTAAATTCCCACCTGCAATAAAACTCAGTGAAGAGTATTATAAGCATTTTTTTTTTTTTTTTTTTGAGATAGGGTTTCACTCTGTGGCCCAAGCTGGAGTCCAGTGGCACAATTTTGGCTCACTGCAGTCTCCAACTCCTGGGTTCAAGCAATCCTCCAGCCTCAGCCTCCCAAGTAGCTGGGACTACAGACATACACCACCATACCCAGTTAATTTTTCTATTTTTGGGAGACAGGGTTTCACCATGTTGCTGAGGCTGGCCTTGAAATCCTGAGTTCAAGTGATGCACCTGCCTCAGCCTCCAAAGTGCTGGGATTACAGAGAGTTACCATGCCGGCATATGATAAGCATTTTGATTTAGAATTAGGGATGAAATACCAGGGGAAACAGCTACAAGAGCTGAAAACATGATTATAGGCAGTAGAACTGAGGGTGAAACAGGAGTTTGCTATTTATTTTGTCATTGCTTTTTCTTCCTTGGTACTTTCTGGTTTTGAAAAAAATTATTTGCGGCCGGGTGTGGTGGCTCACACTTGTAATCTCAGCACTTTGGGAGGTCAAATTGAGCGGATCACAAGGTTAGGAGTTCAAGACCAGCCTGTCCAATATGGTGAAACCCCATTTCTACAAAAATTAGCTGAGCATGGTGCCACATGCCTGTAATCCCAGCTACTCAGGAGGCTGAGGCAGGTGAATCACTTGAACCTGGGAGTCGGAGGTTGCAGTGAGCTGAGATGGTGCCACTGAACTCCAGTCTGGGCAACAGAGTGAAACTCCCCTCCGCCACGCCAAAAAAAAAAAACCACCAAAAAAACCATATATATATATATATATATATATATATATATATGTATATATTTGCATATATTATTAACCAAAAGCAAAGAAATTACAAGCAGAATCTGAGAAATAGAGCTGATCAAAGGGTATGCACAATGGTGATCAAAGGGTATCACCATTGAGCTTCAAGAAGTTGAGGCTGCAGTGAGCCATGATCATGCCACTGCACTCCAGCCTGAGTGACAGGGCAAGACCCTGTCTTTAAAAATAATATTATAATAGTAAAATAATAAATAAAATGAAAATTAAATAAAAATAGGGGTCTAGAGCTGGTAGAGAATAAACAGAGCTGTTTGGGAGAAAAGACCGGTTTCCCTTGTTGATACATGATCTGTGTGTCCCCTTTTCCTCCTCTTATTTTCCTTGGCATGCTTGCTCTGATGGACCTCTTCCTCAAGTGCCTCTTCTCTCTTACTTTCCCTATCTCATTATTTTCCTCAACTCATTATTTTCCCTCTTTCCTTTGCTAAAAGACTCTATCCCTGCATCTTATTCAGAGCACACTGACTAAGCTGGACAGGACTTACAAGAGAGAAGAGGTACTCACAAAATCCTGGATTCCTAAAACATTTAAATTACAGAGGTAGGTGAATATCAGAGTCCAATAGTCACATATTACACAGAGGAAAACTGAAGTGCCGAGAAGGGAGATAACTTGTGTCACTCATAGAAGGAATTTGTGGTTAACTTGGAATATGAACCTGCGACCCACTAGGACAGTTTCCTTAATTTTCTTTTCTTTCTTTCTTTCTTTTTTTTTTCTTTTGGCAAGTTCTCACTCTGTCACCGAGGCTGGAGTTCGGTGGCATGACCATAACTCACTGCAGTCTTGACCTCCTGAGCTCAAGTGATCCTCCTGCCTTAGCCTTCCAAATAGCTAGGACTCCAGGAGTGTGCCACCATGCCTGGCTAATTTTTTTGTTTTTTTATTTTTGTAGAGATAGGATCTCGCTGTCTTGCCCAATCTGGTCTCAAACTCCTGGACTCAAGTGATCCTCCTACCTTGTGCTCCACAAGTGCTGGGATTAGAGGTGGGAGCCACTGCACCTAGCCCTCGTTTCTGTAATTAACAGACCGAGCTCACTAGTTGGAGAGAAAGAGATTCCTGAAGCAGCCAATTAAAACACAGTAAGAGAAAGTAGAGCAACATGGTAAGAGAAATAATCTGACCAGGTGCAGTGGTTCACACACACCTGTAAAAGTTGTGGTTCCCAACACTTTGGGAGGTCAAGGCAAGAAATTCACTTGAGCCTTGGAGTTTGAGACAATCCTGGGCAATATGGTGAAACCCCATCTCTACAAAAAATAAAAACTTAGCTGGGCATGGTGGCCCATGCCTGTAGTCCCAGCTACTCAAAAGGCTAAAGTAGGAGGATCAGTTGGGCCTAGGGATTGGAGGCTACAGTGAGCCATGTTTGTGCCATTGCACTCCAGCCTGGGTGACAGAGCAAAACCGTCTTTAGAAAAAGAAAGAAAGAAAGAAAGAAAATAGGCTGGTGCAGTGGCTCACCCCTGTAATCCCAGCACTTTGGGAGGCCAAGGCGGGCAGATCACAAGATCAGGAGTTCAAGACCAGCCTGACCAACATGTTGCAACCCCGTCTCTACTAAAAATGCAAAAATTAGCTTGTGTGATGGTGCGCACCTGTAATCTCAGCTACTTGGGAGGCTGAGGCAGGAGAATTGGTTGTATCTGGAAGGCAGAGGTTGCAGTTGAGATCACGCCATTGCACTCCAGCCTAAGTAACAAGAGCAAAACATCATCTCAAAAAAAAAAGAGGGAGGGAGGGAGGGAAGAAGGAAAGGAGGGAACGATATAGTTATCAAGTAATTATGAGCCAGAGTTATAAACTAGCCAGATGGTTTTGGATTTGGGTAGAATGAAAATCTCAAGAGGTTAAAATTTTAAGAGGCAGCTCTTCTTTCTTACTACGGATTTTTTTTTTTTTTTCTTTTTGAGGTGAAGTTTCACCCTTGTTGCCCAGGCTGGAGTGCAGTACTCAATCTTAGCTCACTGCAACCTCTGCTTCCCGGGTTCAAGGTGAGTCTCCTGCCTCAGCCTCCCGAGTAGCTGGGATTACAGGCATGCACCACCACACCTGGCTAATTTTGTATTTTCAGTAGAGAAGGGGTTTTACCATGTTGGTCAGGCTGGTCTTGAACTCCTGACCTCGTGCTCTGCCCACCTCAGCCTCCCAAAGTGCTGGGATTACAGGTGTAAGCCACCTCGCCCGGCCTGTGGATTATTTTAAATGCACCAGATACTCCTCAAGATGTAATGTTATACTACAGATGTTATGGGGAGAAACTACTCAAATGAACAGACCAGTTCTCACACTGAGAACAGGAATAGAGAGTAGCCTATTTTGAGCCTGCCTTTTTAAAGAACACTTACATTTCAGGAAAATATCCAAAAATATGTTCAACAGGGCAACCCTGTTGGTATCAAAGACCTTCAGAAATTTCAGAGCGTAGGATGATGATAAGAAGCACCAAAGCAGAAAATACCTCTTTCTGCATGAGAGAAACCATCATTTCAGTGAGAGTGATGTTCCTTAACACGAGGAAGGGTCTCTGTTAAGCAAGTGAGGGGTAGAAGGAGCTGTTGCCAGCGCCCGCCAGAAGCATCTTGGTAACGAACTGCTGGCCCAAACCTTTACTACTTACATGGAACCGTGGACAGTGCCATCAGGGTTATCATGACGAATGTCTTCATATTCCTCATAGATTCCCTGCTTTTGCCTGCCATTGATATAGTCCAACCAAAGTTTAGGCTTTCTGCTCTTCGTTCCACTCTTACCCAGCAAGGGGAGTCTACAGCTTAATTCAGGTTTGACCTCAGCAGCTAGAGGAAAAGTGGTTAAACAAAATGAAGAAATTAGAAGCTGGGCCGGGCGCAGTGGCTCACACCTATAATCCCAGCACTTTGAGAGGCCGAGATGGCTGGATCATGAGGTCAAGAGATTGAGACCATTCAATATGGTGAAACCCCGTCTCTACTAAAAATACAAAAATTAGCTGGACTTGGTGGCGCACCCCTGTAATCCCAGCTATTCGGGAGGCTGAGGCAGGAGAATTGCTTGAACCCGGGAGGCGGAGGTTGCGGTGAGCCGAGATCGCGCCATTGCACTCCAGCCTAGGTAACAAGAGCGAAACTCTGTCTCAAAAAAAAAAAAAAAAAAAAAAAAAAAGAAGCTGATTTACCTTTAAAAATAACAATGTTAAGTTCTTTTCTACCGCAAGCTTTATAAATCAGAAACCATTCTGACTTCTCATCTCAACAGAGAGCCTACACATATCACACATCAGCATACATATATGTCTCCTAGAAAAGTTCTGTTATTAAAACTTGAAGGAAATAATGAGATCATGAATAAAGTGAACATTAAAAAGCATTTATCATTGATAACTTTTTTTTTTTTTTGAGACGGAGTTTCGCTCTTGTTACCTAGGCTGGAGTGCAATGGCGCGATCTCGGCTCACCGCAACCTCCGCCTCCCGGGTTCAGGCAATTCTCCTGCCTCAGCCTCCTGAGTAGCTGGGATTACAGGCTCATGCCACCATGCCCAGCTAATTTTTGTATTTTTAGTAGAGACGGGGTTTCACCGTGTTGACCAGGATGGTCTCGATCTCTCGACCTCGTGATCCACCCGCCTCGGCCTCCCAAAGTGCTGGGATTACAGGCTTGAGCCGCCGCACCCAGCCATTGATAACTTTTCATTCAGTCTAATATCTGTGTATGTATAGTCATTTATTTTTTTCATGTACTAATTCATCTATATATTTGTCAATCAATAAATATAACCTGACATGCACTATGACAAATTAGGTCTAAAAAAAAAAGGGATATCCTGATCCACACAAAATATAAAGATGAAGGGCCGGGCACAGTGGCTCATGCCTGTAATTCCAGTACTTTGGGAGGCTAAGGCGGGTGGATCACCAGAGTTCAGGAGTTCAAGACCAGCTGGGCAAACAGGGAGAAACCCTGTCTCTACTAAAAATACAAAAAATTAACCGGGTGTGGTGGAGGGTGGCTGTAATCCCAGCCACTCCGGAGGCTGAGGCAACGAGAATCGCTTGAACCCAGGCAGTGGAGGCTGCAGTGAGATGGTGCACTCTGGCCTGGGTGACAGAGTGAACTCTGTTTCAAAAAAAAAGAAGTGCAGGCCGGGCGCGGTGGCTCACGCCTGTAATCCCAGCACTTTGGGAGGCCGAGGCGGGTGGATCACGAGGTCAAGAGATCGAGACCATCTTGGTCAACAAGGTGAAACCCCGTCTCTACTAAAAATACAAAACATTAGCTGGGCATGGTGGTGCGTGCCTGTAATCCCAGCTACTCAGGAGGCTGAGGCAGGAGAATTGCCTGAACCCAGGAGGCAGAGGTTGCGGTGAGCCGAGATCGCGCCATTGCACTCCAGCCTGGGTAACAAGAGCGAAACTCCGTCTCAAAAAAAAAAAAAAAAAAAAAAAAAAGAAGTGCTATATGGAGGGCTGAGACCTGAGGTAGTGAGAGGCAGCAATGTATAACTTGAGTCATACTGTGGACTGACAGGATGGGAATAGCTAAGGGATTGATGTGGGGATGCTTGTCTGGTTTACTTGTTACTGCATTGTTTATGTGACTTTTCTTTTTTTTCTTTTTTTTTTTTTTGAGACGGAGTTTCGCTCTTGTTACCCAGGCTGGAGTGCAATGGCGCGATCTCGGCTCACCGCAACCTCTGCCTCCTGGGTTCAGGCAATTCTCCTGCCTCAGCCTCCTGAGTAGCTGGGATTACAGGCACGCACCACCATGCCCAGCTAATGTTTTGTATTTTTAGTAGAGACGGGGTTTCACCTTGTTGACCAGGATGGTCTCGATCTCTTGACCTCGTGATCCACCCGCCTCGGCCTCCCAAAGTGCTGGGATTACAGGCGTGAGCCACCGCGCCCGGCCTGTGTATGTGACTTTGATAGTACGTAGCTTCTGCTGTTGATGCTCAGTGAGAGAGATACCTTCAGCGCACACACACATTCTTCTGAAAAGGAGTAAGTTGGGGCGGGCGCGGTGGCTCACGCCTGTAACCCCAGCACTTTGGGAGGCCGAGGCGGGCGGATCACGAGGTCAAGAGGTCGAGACCATTCTTGCCAGGATGAAACCCCGTCTCTACTAAAAATACAAAAATTAGCTGGGTATGGTGGCGCGTGCCTGTAATCCCAGCTACTCAGGAGGCTGAGGCAGGAGAATTGCCTGAACCCAGGAGGCGGAGGTTGCGGTGAGCGGAGTTCACGCCATTGCACTCCAGCCTGGGTAGCAAGAGTGAAACACTGTCTCAAAAAAAAAAAAAAAAAAGAAAGAAAAGAAAAGAAAAAAAGAAGTTGCCGGAGAGTGTGTGAACCAGGACTCTCAGTGGCGCTGTACTCTCCAAGCGGAAGTGTAGACTTCTCAGCTCTTCTTCCCTGTGACCGGCTTTCAGGTAAATTTCCACCATATGGGTTCCTTAGAAATTCTGTAGCTCAGGAGAATAAATGCAAGGCTCCTATCCCGTAAAATCCAGTATTGGTCTTCCTCCGTGGGAGGCTTAGAGTCAGAACTCTCATGCAGGCACGACAGGGTGCATGGAGGAGGCCACATCATGCTTTTTCCAATCTGAGTTTTAGATCCCCTAAGACAACTGCACAGCTAAACATAATTAAAATTTAGGTTTTATGATTTTTGTTCCTTTCCTAAAAACCCTCAGTGACTCCTTTTTATCCAGAGGAAGCATATAAGCTGAATAAACATGAACTCTTTTCTCCAAACAAAACATTCTCCCCGGTGAGTAGAAAATCTTGTTTTCCTGTGTTACCTTGAACCAGAATGGTCTTTTGTCTTTTTTCTTTTTCTTTCTTTCTTCTTTTTCTTTTCTTTTCTTTTCTTTTCTTTTTTTTTTTTTTTTAAGGCAGAGTCTTGCTCTGCCACCCAGGCTGGAGTACAGTGGTGGGGTTTTGGCTCACTGAAACCTCCACCTCCCAGGTTCAAGCAATTCACCTGCCTCAGCCTCTGAAATAGTGAGATTATAGGTGCCTGTCACCATGCCCTAGTAATGTCTGTATTTCTAGTAGAGATGGGGTTTTGCCATGTTGGCCAGGCTGCTCTCGAACTCCTGACCTCAAGGGATCCTCCTGCCTCACCTCCCAAAGTGCTGGTATCACAGGCATGAGCCACTGCAATCAGCCTCTTTTAAAATTATTATTATTATTTTTTGAGACAGAGTCTCACTCTGTCACCCAGGCAGGAGTGCAGTGGTGCCATCTCAACTCACTGCAACCTCCTCCTGCTGGGTTCAAGTGATTCTCATGCCTCAGCCTCCCAAGTAGCTGAGATTACAAGCATCTGCCACCACTCTCGGCTAACTTCTTTTTTTTTTGAGACGGAGTCCTGCTTTGTCACCCAGGCTGGAGTGTAGTGGCATGATCTTGGCTTACTGCAACCTCTGCCTCCCTGGTTCAAGTGATTCTTTTGCTTCAGCCTCCTGCAAGTAGCTGGGATTACAGGCATGTGCCACCATGCCTGGCTAATTTTTGTATTTTCAGTAGAGAGGGATTTCACCATGTTGGCCAGTGTGGCCTTGAACTTCTGACCTCAAGCGATCCGCTGGCCTTGGCCTCCCAAAGTGTTGGGATTACAGGCAAGAGCCACTGCACCCAGCCCCCCATGTCTGGCTAATATTTGTATTTTTGGTAGAGACAGGTTTCACCATGTTGGCCAGGCTGGTCTCGAATTCCTGATCTCAGGTGATCTGCCCGCCTTGGCCTCCCAAAGTGCTGCAATTACAAGCCTGAGCCACTGCACCTGGCCTTAAATTATCTTAAGAAGCTGTTTCTGGCCAGGTGCAGTGGTTTATGTCGGTAATCCGAGCACTTTGGGAAGCTGAATGGGGTGGATCACCCAAGGCCAGAAGTTTGAGACCAGCCTGGCCAAAGTGGTAAAACCCCCTCTCTACTAAAAATACAAAAATTAGCTGGGTGTGGTGGCGTGTGCCTGTAATCTCAGCTACTCAGGAGGTTGAGGCAGGAGAATCGCTTGAACCCAGGAGGTGGAAATTGCAGTGAGCCAAGATCGCACCATTGCACTCCAGCCTGAGGAACAAGAGCCAGACTTCATCTCAAAAAAAAAAAAAAAAAAAAAAAAGAAGCAGCAGCAGCTGTTGCTAAGACTAGGATTATTTGGCTAAAAGTAACGAATATTCTGTTTTTTTCAGACAGGTCTCTTCACCTGGGCTGGAATGCAATAGTATGATAGCCTCAAATCCTGGGCTCAAGTGATCCTCATGCCTCAGTCTCCTGAGTAGTTGGGACAATAGGCACACACCACCACATGCAGCTGAATTTCATATAGACAGGGTCTTGCTACGTTGCCTAGGCTGGCCTTGAACTCCTGGCCTCAAGCAATCCTCCCACCTCAGAGAAGGATTAGGAAAGAAGCTGGGTCCAGAGACTCGCAGCTTTACAGGTTTCAAAGTATTATTTTTATTTTATTTTATTTATTTATTTATTTTTTTGAGACAGAGTTTCGCTCTTGTTACCCAGGCTGGAGTGCAATGGTGCGATCTCGGCTCACCGCAACCTTCGCCTCCTGGGTTCAGGCAATTCTCCTGCCTCAGCCTCCTGAGTAGGTGGGATTACAGGCACGTGCCACCATGCCCAGCTAATTTTTTGTACTTTTTTTTAGTAGAGACGGGGTTTCACCATGTTGACCAGGATGGTCTCGATCTCTTGACCTCATGATCCACCCGCCTCGGCCTCCCAAAGTGCTGGGATTACAGGCTTGAGCCACCGCGCCTGGCCTCAAAGTATTATTTTTAAATTATCCAAAATAAATGTGTAGTAAATAGTCTTTTTATAAATCTTTTTTTAATTGTTTCCTTAGCATATAATCTCAGAAATAGAGCTGATCAAAGAGTATGCACATTTTTTAGATTTAAAATGCCAGATGTCTTCCAAAAGGTGTTAACAAGTTACTGAACTGACAGTATATGACGGTACTATACAATCATTTATTTGTAAAACAAATCTTTATTGTCTAGAAATTATATATATGTATATGTGTATACACACACACACACACACACACACACACACATATATATATATATATATATATATATATATATATATATATAAAATCCTCCAGAAAAGATGCTGTTCTCTCATTTCCCCATTCTCTTCCTCTTCCACACCTCTGATAAAGGATATTATTATATCTTATTAAAACTTCATCCATCCAACTGGGCGTGGTGGCTCATGCCTGGGTGTGGTGGCTCATGCCTGTAATCCCAGCACTTTGGGAGGCCGAGGCAGGTGGATCATGAGGTCAGGAGATCGAGACCATCTTGGCCAACATGGTGAAACCCTGTCTCTATATTAAAAAAATGTGTGTGTATATATATATATATATATATATATATGTATATGCATATACATATATATATGTATATATATATGAAAAAAAGAGAAAAAAAACTTCATCCACACTGCATATGGTGGCTCATGCCTCATTCCTGGCACTTTGGGGGGCTGAGGCAGGCAAATCACTTGAGCTCAGGAGTTTGAGACTAGCCTGGCCAACATGGTAAAACCCAGTCTGTACTAAAAATACAAACATTAGCCAGGCATGGTGGCTGGTGCTTGTAATCCCAGCTGCTTGGGAGACCAAGTCATGAGAATTGTTTGAATCTGGAGGTTGTAGTGAGCTGAGATCGCACCACTGCACTCCAGCCTGGGTAACAGAGCGATGCTCTGTCTCAAAATAAGAAAAAATAAAAATGTTGGATGCAGGGGCTCACACCTGTAATCCTAGCACTTTGGGAGGCCAAGACAGGAGGATCACCTGAGATTGGGAGTTGGTCACCAGCCTGACCAACATGGAGAAACTAAAAATACAAAATCTACTAAAAATACAAAATCAGCCAGGTGTGCTGGTGCATGCCTGTAATGCCAGCTGAGGCAGGAGAATTGCTTGAGCCCAGGAGGCAGAGGTTGTGGTGAGCTGAGATCATGCCACTGCACGCCAGCCTGGGCAACAAGAACAAAGCTCTGTCTCAAAAAAAAAAAAAAAAAAAGATAAAGCCAAGCATGGTGGCAAGCCTGTAATCCCAGCACTTTGGGAGGCTGAGGCGGGTGGATCTTAAGGTCAAGAGATCGAGACCATCCTGGTCAACATGGTGAAACCCCGTCTCTACTAAAAATACAAAAAAAATTAGCTGGGCATGGTGGCACGTGCCTGTAATCCCAGCTACTCAGGAGGCTGAGGCAGGAGAATTGCCTGAACCCAGGAGGCGGAGGTTGCGGTGAGCGGAGATCACGCCATTGCACTCCAGCCTGGGTAACAAGAGCGAAACTCCGTCTCAAAAAAAAAAAAAAAGATAAAATGGAAACTTCATCCAGGTGTCCAGACAACACTTTAACGACGTATTCTCCTGTATTTTCAAGTTACGCGTTTATATAGCCATCTGCAGATACCAGTCAGCCTTTGTAAACCATTCCCCACTTAAGTTTCACCATCTACTGGCTTTTCTGTTAATCTCTTGAGGAAAGGTTTGGGATTGAGGGGTAATTCCTTTGTAATTTACAGAGGATAACGCCCTTGCAGGCTCTTCACTGCTGACTAAGCTTCCACTGGGCCCTCCTGACTGCAGCGGGTAGCACTAGACAGTCGTGTAAATGGACTGAGTCTGTAGAAATTTGCTCCAAAAAAGATGTAATGGCTTGTACTTTCTATACATTGTTTTGTGGACATAATAGGAGTTTCTCTAGAATATTTTTTGATCTGGTGGTTAAAGGAACCTTGGACATTTAGGCCCTGAAATAAATTGCTACTTTTTTTTTTTTTTTTTTGAGACTGAGTTTCGCCCTTGTTACCCAGGCTGGAGTGCGATGGGGCAATCTCAGCTCACCGCAACCTCTGCCTCCTGGGTTCAGGCAATTCTCCTGCCTCAGCCTCTTGAGTAGCTGGGATTACAGGCACGCGCCACCATGCCCAGCTAATTTTTTGTAGTTTTAGTAGAGACGGGGTTTCACCATGTTGACCAGGATGGTCTCGATCTCTTGACCTCGTGATCCACCCGCCTCGGCCTCCCAAAGTGCTGGGATTACAGGCTTGAGCCATCGCGCCCGGCCTAATTGCTACATCTTTGAAGGAAAAGATGAAAGTAGTTTCTTACACTTCAGCAAAGAGGACTTTGGATAATTTTGTTCTAGAAGCTGTATAGTCTCTGTAGAGGAGTGCTGGGGATTCCCCAAATCTGTATAACTAAAAGGCAACTGAAGAGAACAGAGAGTGACGTGTCAGATTGAGAATCAGTCTTTTGAAAGTGGCAAAAAGAATAGGTGTAAAAGAATAGGGTTGAAGATATTAGCTCTAATTCCTCTCTCTCTCTCTCTCTCTCTCTTTTTTTTATTGCTTGGGAATGATTTCTTCCTACTTAGACTGCCGGTGTTGCATGATAACCCTGGCCATGAATAGAGCTGGAATACTGAAAAATTGCATGAATCTAAGCATTGTGGGTCGGGCAGGGTGGCTCATGCCTGTAATCCCAGCACTTTAGGAGGCCAAGGTGGCTGGATTGCTTGAGCTCAGGAGCTTGAGACCAACCTAGTCACACGATGAAACCCCATCTCTACAAAAGATACAAAAATTAGCCGGGTCTGGTGGAATGCAGCTGTAGTCAGTCCCAGCTACTCGGGAGGCTGAGGTGGGAGGATCACTTGAGTCTGGGATGTGGAAGTTGCAGTGAGCCATGACCATGCCATTGCACTCCAGCCTGTACAACAGAGTGAGACTCTGTATCAAAAACGAAAAAACTAAGCACTGTGGATTAGAAATGAATAATTTTTCATCTTTACATCTGTTTTTTTTTTTTTTTTTTGAGACTGAGTCTCGCTTTGTCACCCAGGCTAGAGTGCAGTGGCACAATCTTGGCTCACATAGGCAAGGTGTTTAATGAATCCCTGAAAGGTGGAGAATTTAGCACCAGGCATGGTGACTGGTGCCTGTAATCCTAGCTACTTGAGGGGATGAGTTGGGAGTGTTAAAGGTGGGGGATGTCCAGGTTCTTGGTGTCTCGAACAAAAGATTGGACAAAATGCACAAACACAGTAAGGAAGGGATGAAGTGATTTATTGAACATGAAAGTACCCTCCACAGTGTGGGAGGGGCCTGAGTGCAACAGTTCAAGGGCCCTGTTACAGAATTTTTGGGAGTTTAAATACCCTCAGAGAATCCCATTATTTCTGGTATGCCTTATGTAAATAGAGAGGCTGAAGTAGACTTACAAAGTCATTTACAGCCTATGCCCTATGGAGAGAATATTTTCTGTTATAGCTGAAGTGTGAATAGGTCTTATGTTCCCTGGATCCAAACCAATTTTTTTTTTTTTTTTTTTTTTTTTGAGATGGAGTTTCACTCTTGTTGCCCAGGCTGGAGTGCAATGACGTGATCTCGGCTCACTGCAACCTCTGCCTTTTGGGTTCAAGCGATTCTCCTCCCTCAGCCTCCCAGGTAGCTGAGATTACAGGCACCTGCCACCATGCTCAGCTAATTTTTTGTATTTTTGGTAGAGACGGGGTTTCATCATGTTGGCCAGGCTGGTCTTAAACTCCTGACCTTAGGTGATCTGCCTGCCTCAGCCTCCCGAAGTCCTGGGATTAGAGGCATGAGCCATCTCACCTGCAAAAAATTTTTTTAAATAAATAAATGAAAGGCAGAGTATTTATCTGAAAAAACTTGGAGACTGACAGTCTCATGGAATTGTTATAAAGATTAAAAGAGAGAGTGTTACTGAAGTACTTAGAAGAGCTGTTATTTTATTTCTGTTCTTTCTCCTTTTATTTGGATAGATTATCATACTTGTTTCTTCTATGTAACTGTAGGGGTTCAGTCAGGCTGGTGGGAGATTGTAAAATTATAATAGTCACAAACCTTCTTGGAAGGCCAAATGGTTTTTGCCTTGGGAAGGAGGTTATGGCTGAAGGCAGCTTAATCCCCTTTCCTTGTGCAAATAACATAGAGTAGACACAAAAGAACGTAAGAGAGTTACAAGTTTATCTAAATAATTTGTTTACTCAAGTGGTGCTAAAAGTAACCTTTAATCATTCATGGCTGGATGGCTCTCCGGGAGGAAGAGGAGAGGAAGGTCCACCAGGGAAATTACCCTCTAATGGTGTTGACTCAAAGCCTTTGTCATTTAATGTGTGCTCAATAAAGGCCAGGCAGCTGCTGCAACTCTTTACAGCACTCTACCTGAGTGTCTGAGTGCCACAGACACACTAAGGGCACTTTTTCACTGAATATTGGTGTTTGAGTACATTATTCACTCCTTGTGCAGCTGGGGTCTGCAGGATGGACCCTGGCAGGTGGTGACCCCGATGTGATATGTAACTATAATTGTCAATGGGGTTCTCCTACCCTTAGAGGCCTGGAGAAACTTGCCTCAAATGCATTCCCAATTCATGAATTGGGAGAGGCAGATTTTATGTCTAAATTGCAAGGGCCAGACTTGAAGGTATGAATTGGGAGTAAAGTGAGTGCTCAGGTGCAGGGATACTCTGTTTTGCTCCTCACACAGCTCCCAGCACTTGAATGAATGAGGCTCAAAGAAACGACAGGCATAGGTCGTGCAGTAGTGTAATCCAGAACGCATGTTTTATTACAAAGCCCACAAGCTTTCCTAGTTTAGAAACACTAAGCATTTAATTCACTGCACCGGAGGCAGGCAGGTAATGGAAAACATCTGAAGTATGTTGGGAACACTGTGGTTAAAAGGTGAAGGAGCCGGGCGTGGTGGCTCACACCTGTAATCCCAGCACTTTGGGAGGCCGAGGCTGGGGGATCATAAGGTCAGGAGTTCAAGACCAGCCTGGCCAACATGGTGAAACCCCATCTCTACTAAAAATAGAAAAATTAGCTGGGTGTGGTGGCCCATGCCTGTAATCCCAGATATCCAGGAGGCTGAGGCAGGAGAATTGCTTTGAACCAGGACTCGGGAGGCGGAGGTTGCAGTGAGCTGAGGTTGCGCCACTGCACTCTAGCCTGGGCTACAGAGCAAGACTCCATCTTAAAAAAAAAAAAAAAGGCGAAGGAATATTTATCTACAGTCGCAGCCGCTATTGAGAATTGTTTCACTGCCTTGCAGAAACGCAGGCCCATTGTCGTCTCTTTATCTCAAGGCCGATTTCTTTTTTATATTTTTTTGAGACGGAGTCTTGCTCTGTCGCCAGGCTGGAGTGCAGTGGTGTGATGATCTCCGTTTACTGCAACCTCCGCCTCCCGGGTTCAAGTGATTTCCCTGCCTCAGCCTCCCGAGTAGCTGGGACTACAGACGCGTGCGACCAGCCTGGCTAGTTTTTTTTGTATTTTAGTAGAGACGGGGGTTTCACCATGTTGGCCAGGATGGTCTCAATCTCCTGACCTTGTGATCCACCCGCCTCGGCCTCCCAAAATGCTGGGATTACAGGCGTGAGCCACTGCTCCGGGTCTTATCTCAGGGCCGACTTCTTGTGAAGTCTCTCAACTTTTAAATATTTCCAATCAGAAAACCGGCTCAAATGCAGCCCTCAGGGAGTGTTTGCAAACTCTGGCGTCAACAAGAGCGGGAAGCTGCTAAGGCGAGTACCTCAATTTCTATGATAGCCAAGAATCGGGGAGACTTGCACCTAAGGCAAGAATGGGATTCTCCGCCCAAGGGTCCCGGAAGGAGGACTGAATTAAATGCAGATTAGAGTCAGGTCAGGGCACCGTGGCGGGAAGACTACGCGGCCATCCCAGGTCCAGCCAGCGCAGCCGAGGTACAGACCATGGACAGACCACGGGGTCGGGGGGGCGGTGTTAGGGGCTTCTCGGCATAAAGGCAGGGAGCGGCTGCGCATTTCCTCCCTGACTCTTTCAGAAGTGAGCCTTCTGTGGAGCAAACCCTAGCCCTCTCTCGATTCCTTAAGTCACTCCGCGATCCACTTCCTCCCCCGTCTCCCCACCGTCTTCCACAGTCCTACGACTTCCGCTTCCCTAGTCGTCTGGGAAACCGCCGACTTCCGGCCGCGCCGTGGTGGGCGGAGCCAAGATGGCGGAGGAGAGAGTCGCCACGGTGAGTGCTGAGATTCTCTTTAGTTGCCAGGCCCTGCGGGCAGGGCACGGGGAGGCGGCCAGGCAGCCTGGCGAGTGTCCTCTGTCCCAGGCAGCGGTTCCTGGAGAGAGGCGGAGCTGGGTGCCGAGCGGCTCAGGGTGGGCGGGGCGGGGCGGGGCCGTCCCCTTTCTTCTGTCCCGGGACCTGGTCGCCGGGGGCCGGTCTGGATCCTGTGCAGCGAGGATCCTGTTCTAGGACTGTGGTCCCTCTAGGGGTGCGCTGGACAGGGGAGGGAGACTTTTCACCCGTAATGGCTCTTACCCTAGTCCCATCTTGTCTCGGGGGTTTGGAAGTTAATCACTAGCACTTGTGTAGACAGTTTCTGTTAATCCCATTTCACGGGATTAACATGACCACAGCCTGGAAGCTTTCAGCCTAACTGCCTTCTGCCTGTGGAGCAGGGACCATGTTTTTTCTTTGGTGATTAAGTTTACGAAAGAACGGTTTTGGAATTCAGCTGGAGTCTGAGTTGGGCGGTAACTCCACAGAACTGCTAATACAGAGTAACCCCAATGAATGCAGGATGACCTGCTAGTCTCTATTTTTTTTTTTTTTTTGAGGTCTATATCTATAATTGGATCTAATTTCGGTGAAGTCCCAAGTGTGGAGCCTTGTTTACCTTGCTTTAGAATTGGGTTTCAAAGCCTGTTCTGTCCATTTGTTAGAATGATTTTAGTTATTCGGAATTTATTGTCTTTAGGAAAACGTCCTGGAAAACAGTAAAGTAGCAGCCTTTGGCTCATTTACAACTTAGTTTTGGCTAAGCGGCAAGTTAGTGTTATTGGCTAGAGCCTTTTGTTTGTTTTCTACTTTCATTTGCAGGGTAATCACGTTAGTCTAACTAGAACACTCTGAATATAGAAACTTTTTTTTTTTTTTTTTTTTTTTGAGACGGAGTCTAGCTGTTGTCAGCCCGGGCTGAAGTGCAGTGGCGCAATCTCGGCTCACTGCAACCTCAGCCTCCCAGGTTCCAGCAATTGTGCCTCAGCCTCCCGAGTAGCTGAGATTACAGGTGCCGACCACCACGACCAGCTAATTTTTGTATTTTTTAGTAGAGATGGAGTTTCACTGTGTTGGCCAGACTGGTCTTGAACTCCTGACCACAGGTGATCCTCCCGCATCGGCCTCCCAAATAACTATCCTTTCTTTGTTGGTAATCTGGTGATGTATTTTCTTCTTTGACTGCTTTTAAGAGATTTTTCTTGTCTGCAGTGCAGTTCTTTATGATGTATCTAAGTATGTATGTATTTTCATTTAATCTGGTCAGAAGTATTCCAAAATTAAGGATCGGTGTTGGGCATTACATCTGGAAAAATTTGAGTCATTATTTTTGTCTATGTCATGGTATGTCATAGGAAGTTGATGTAAGAAAAATCCATCTGATGGTTTTCTACGAAGTTACAGTGTAAAATAACTATCTCCCTGTTAGAACTGAGTGCTAGACAGGTTTTGTGTAGATGACCTCATAAGCTTCCTTTTTCCAAACAGTGATCACTTTTTTGGTTTGGCTGCTAAGGAGTATGGCATCAAGTGTAATACTAATAAGAGGGTTCTCAGAACTTAGTATATTTCTTATGCACATTTTACTATATACTATAATTATACATTCAAAATGCCCATTGTAAATATTATAAGTATGCATTATACATTGTTAGTAGTTTGGATAGCAAAAGTATTACCTGACAGTTGTTTTTTAAACTATATTCAAAATAACAGAGTGTGGATTTAATGGATTAATTGCATAATTGGTGAGCTATTGATTATTCTTGTTATTTGGATGTTTCTTTAGCAAGTTTATATTGTGGTGCTTCAATATAGACTATTTGTTTCGTTTCAGAGAACTCAGTTTCCTGCATCTACTGAGTCTCAAAAACCCAGACAGAAAAAAGGTCTGTATGCAATTTCGTTGTAGGTGTATATTTGCACAGATTTCTCTCTCTCTCTTTTTTTTTTTTTTTTTTTTTTGGGAGATGGAGTCTCACTTTGTCACCCAGGCTGGAGTGCAGTGGTGCGATCTTGGCTCACTGCAACCTCTGCCTCTGGGGCTCAAGTAATTCTGCCTCAGCCTCCTGAGTAGATGGGATTACAGGTGCAGGCCACCACGCCTGGCTAACTTTTGTATTTTAGTAGAGACGGGGTTTCAGCATGTTGGCCAGGCTGGTCTGAAATTCCTGACCTCAGGTGATCCTCCCAAAGTGCTGGGATTATAGCTGTGAGCCACTGCACCTGGCCAGATTTCTTTTTTTTGTTTTCTTTTTTCCCCTCTGAGATGGAGTCTCGCTTTGTTGCCCAGGCTGGAGTGCAATGCGCCATCTTAGCTAACTGCAATCTCTACCTCCCGGGTTCATGCAGTTCTCCTGCCTCAGCCTCCTGAGTAACTGGGACTACAGGTGAGTGCCACCACGCCTGGCTAATTTTTTGTATTTTTAGTAGAGATGGGGTTTCACTATGTTGGCCAGGATGGTCTTGAGCTCCTGACCTTGTGATCTGCTTGCCTAAGCCTCCCAAAGTGCTGGGATTACAGGTGTGAGCCACTGCGCCCAGCCAATTTCTGTCTCTTGTTGATTCTTTTTTATATTCTATATGGTTTCAGAATGAGTGTTGGGAAAAGAAGTAATAGTCTAAATCAGGCGTCCCCAAACTTTTTACACAAGGGACCAGTTCACTGTCCCTCAGACCGTTGGAGGGCTGCCACATACTGTGCTCCTCTCACTGACCACCAATGAAATAGGTGCCCCTTCCTGAAGTGCGGCGGTGGGGGGCCGGATAAATGGCCTTAGGGGGTCACATGCGGCCCGTGGGCCGTAGTTTGGGGATGCCTGGTCTAAATGTTCTGTCACATCTAGCTTTTATTTAATAGTTATTAGATGTTAGGAGTTTGGTTTGATCTGGAAATTTATTTAAATGGGGTTTGATTATTACATAAGTGTGTACTAATTTTCTGCTTCTGGAAAAACCACTCTGTGAAGTTCCAGGTATCTTTTTGCTGTTGGTTTCTAGTTTAATTCTATTGTGGGTAGAGAACTTACTTTATATGGTTTGTTTTATGGCCCACAGTGTGGCCTGTGTTGATGAATGTCCCATGTATACTTGGAAAGAATGTATATTCTGCTCTTGTTGGAGGTAGTGTTCTGTAAATGTCAGGTCAAGTTGGTTAATAGTGTTCTGTATGCTTATAGTTACAGATATTCATATTCTTACCTACGTAGATACTGACTGGGAGAGTGATAGAAGAGTGTTGAAGTATGCAAATGTAATTGTGGATTGGTTTGTTTCTGCTTTCAGTTCTATCAATTTTTGATACGTGTGTTTGGAAGATCTGTTGTTGGATGCTTATACATTTAGGATTGTTTGATTTCTTGGTAAATTGACCCTTTTGTCATTATGTAATATTCCTCTTCAACTTCTGATAATATTCCTTGTTTGTCTGATAGTAACATAGTTATTTTAGTTTTGTTTTGGCCAGTCTTTGAATGGTATCAATGTATAATTTTCTTTTCTTTTTATTTTTATTTTTTTATTTTCATTTTTTTCAATGTATAATTTTCATATGGTAAAATTCACTTTTTTTAGTACAAATTTTGAGAATTTCGACAAATGAAAACAGCCATGTAACCACTACCACCACCATAATCAAATTATAAAAGTTTAATTACTCCCCCCAAATTCACGTTTACTTTGTAGTAAACCACTTCTTTCATTCCCAATTGCTGGAAGCCATTAATCTGTTTCTTTCTTCCTAGTTTTGCCTTTCTCAGAATGCCAAATAAATTGAATCATACATTGTTGTTATTATTTTGAGAGAGAGGGTCTTGCTCTGTCATCCAAGCTAGAGTGCAGTGTTGTGATTATAGCTCACTGTAGCCTCAAACTTCTGGGTTCAAACGGTCTTGCCTAGTAGCTGTGTCTATAAGTGCATGCCACCATTCCTGGGTAATCTTTAACATTTTTTTGTAGAAACAGGGTTCTGGTTTGTTGCCCAGTGGTTTTGAACTCCTGGCTTCAAGTAATACTCCATCTTTGGCCTCTCGAAGTGCTGGAATTACAGGCATGAGCTGTTGAACTTGGCTCATGTAAGTTTTTCAGTGGCTTTTTAAACCTCATATAATGTTTTTTGTCTGTTTGCTTTGTTTTGAGATGGAGGCTTGCTCTGTCGCCCAGGCTAGAGTGCAGTGGCACAGTCTTGGCTCACTGCAACCTCTCTCTCCCAGGTTCAAGTGATTCTCGTGCCTCATCTTCCTGAGTAGCTGGGATTGCAGTTACCTGCCACCACGCCTGGCTAATATTTGTATTTTTAGTAGAGACGGGGTTCCATCATGTTGGCCAGGCTGGTCTTGAACTCCTGACCTCAAGTGATCCACTTGCTTTGGCTTCCCAAAGTACTGGGATTATAGGCATGAGCTACTGCACCTAGCCCAATGTAGGCAAGTATTAAGAAAACAGGAGAAATATCATCCTTCAGGATGAATGAACTTTAATTAACTAATTAAAAATCAAAGTAGAATTTTGAATACAAAGCTGTCATATTTTACTGTGAAATCGTTAAAACCTCTAGTTCAGGTTTTTTCAGCTTTGCCATGAATGATATTTTGAGCAAGATAATGCTTTGCTGGGGGAGTTGTCCTGTCTGTTGTAGGATGGTTAACAACATCCCTGGCATCTACCTAGTAGATGAAAGTAGCACTTAGTTGTAACAACCACACTTGTCTCCAGATGTTGCCAGTTGTTCCTTTTGGAACAAAATTGTTCCCACTTGAGAACCACTGCTCTGGTTAAGTAGTATAACACTTGAAACTAGAAAGCAGGAAGTTGGTAAGTGCATGAAGAATTCACATAAGAAGTTGGATTAGCAAGCAGAGAGACTTTGTTTGAACAAGTAGCCATTGGAGGCATTTTGACTGAGAATGGATGTTGCCCCTCCCCCTCCTCCTTCCCTCCTAAGCCTAAGAGGTCCATATCCTAGTTTGACTCTTTAGCCTTGAGAGTGGTGAGTGCCAACTGTGGAAGGGATAAACAGATTTCTATTTGGTATTTTTGTCCAAATATATCAGGTCGTTTTTTCAAGAACAGGCAGTGGAATTGTTGATCAGAACTACTTGATGGTTCTGAGAAAATAATATCCTACATGAGGCTACTGAAGCCCTCTTCCTCCCCATGGTGTGACCTTAGGTGACTTTCTTCTGGCTTTCAGTTGAAGATCTTACCCATCATTGAGGTGAGTGCATCGATTTACTGCTTGAGTCTATTTCCTTCCTTAAAGGAGTCTTCATTGAAAACTTGACCCATTTTGGGATGGCCATAGCTAAGGATGGGTTTTGTCCACAGCCTGAGACAATGTAGTCACTATGTGAGAAACTTGATCTCAGCTTGATATCTGCTATTAGAGTAATTTTTTAATAGAATAATTTAATATGGTAAAATATATATAAAATTTACTGTTTTTGATTGTGTAAGTCAGTGGCATTAAGTATATTTACAGAGTTGTACAATCATCACCACTATCTGTTTCTAGAAGTGTTTCATTAGAACTGTCTATTTCTAGAAGTGTTCCAAACAGAAACACCGTACCCGTTAAATAATAAATCTCCACGTCCTCTTCCCTCCCCAGATCCTGGTAATCTCCATTCTATTTTCTGTATCTATGAATTTGACTATTGTAGGTTTTTCATATAAGGTGAGTCACACAATATTTGCCCTTTTCTGTCTAGCTTATTTCACTCAGCATTTTCAAAGGTTCATTCATTTTTTGGAATATGTCAGAATTTCATTCCTTTTTAAGGCTGAATAATATTCTAGTATATGTATAGATCACATTTTGTTTATCAGTCTGTTGATGGGCATTTGGGTTGTTTTCCTTAGAATTTTTATATGTCAGTAATTCTTTTATTTATTTTTCTTTTTTACTTTAACTTCTGGGGTACATGTGCCGATCTTTCAGGATTGTTACATAGGTATACACATGGCCATGGTGGTTTGCTGCCTCCATCCCTGATCACCTACGTTAGGTATTTCTCCTAATGTTATCCCTCCCTAATCTCCCCACCTCCTGCTGTCCCTCCCCTAACCCCTCACCCACCAACAGACCCCAGTGTGTGATGTTCCCCTCCCTGCGTCCATGCGTTCTCATTGTTCAACATCCACTTATGAGTGAGAACGTGCAGTGTTTGGTTTTCTGTTGTGTCAGTTTGCTGAGAATGATGGTTTCCAGATTCATCCATGTCCCTGCAAAGGACATGAACTCATCCTTTTTTATGGCTGCATAATATTCCATGGTATATATATGCCACATTTTCTTTATCCAGTCTATATTTGATGGGCATTTGGGTTGGTTTCAAGTCTTTGCTATTGTAAACAGTGCCACAGTGAACATGCGTATGCATGTGTCTTTATAATAAATTGATTTATAATTCTTTGGGTATATACCCAGTAATGGGATTGCTGGGCCAAATGGTATTTCTATTTCTAGATCCTTGAGGAATTGCCACACTGCCTTCCACAATGGTTGAACTAATTTGCACTCCTACCTATGCCAGTAATTCTTTTTTTTTTTTTCCTGAACATCAGCCCTTGAGTTCCAAGTAATTTTTTTTTTTTTTTTTTGAGATGGAGTTTCGCTCTTGTTATCCAGGCTGGAGTGCAATGGCGCAATCTCGGCTCACTGCAACCTCCGCCTCCTGGGTTCAGGCAATTCTCCTGCCTCAGCCTCCTGAGTAGCTCGGATTACAGGCATGTGCCACCATGCCCAGCTACTTTTTTGTATTTTTAGTAGAGACGAGGTTTCACCATGTGGACCAGGATGGTCTCGATCTCTTGACCTTGTGATCCACCCGCCTCGGCCTCCCAAAGTGCTGGGATTACAGGCTTGAGCCACTGCGCCCGGCGAGTTCCAAGTAATTCTTTGTTTTTGTTTTGTGTTTTTTTGAGATGGAGTTTCACTCTTGTTACCCAGGCTGGAGTGCAATGGTGCGATCTCGGCTCACCGCAACCTCCGCCTCCTGGGTTCAGGCAATTCTCCTGCCTCAGCCTCCTGAGTAGCTGGGATTACAGGCATGCGCCACCATGCCCAGCTAATTTTTTGTATTTTTAGTAGAGATGGGGTTTCACCATATTGACCAGGATGGTCTCGATCTCTTGACCTCGTGATCCACCTGCCTTGGCCTCCCAAAGTGCTGTGATTACAGGCTTGAGATACCGCACCCGGCCAGGGTTTCACCATGTTCACCAGGATGGTCTTGATGTCTTGACCTCGTGATCCACCCGCCTCGGCCTCCCAAAGTGCTGGGATTACAGGCGTGAGCCACCGCGCCTGGCCTCCAAGTAATTCTTAAAGAATTTAAAGGTTGTAGAAATTGGGAATTTTGTAGATATGCTAGAAAGATGTCATTTCCTGTACTGTATATAATTTATTCTACAGACTAGTTGCTGTGTATATATTTGGTTTTCAGAAGTGATTTTATAGATTCTGTACATGCTCTTAATTAATCTTTTCCTTTTGCTAATTTTTGTTCTTGGGTATACAGAATTGTAGACTTACAAGGTAATTTAGTTGTTACCAAATTTACCCTACAGTCTACATGAAACCATTCTCACAGTCTTTGATAAGTAGTTACCAAATCTCAGTATTTTTACTGTAATAGTGAATGACTTTCATTGATTTGCTTTTTGAAAGAATAGTTGATCTTACTTGTCTCAGTATCCTTATCTCTGAGTCTCTTTGTCTATTGTAACCTGGCTTTTGCCCCACCACTCCTCTGATTAAATTGATGAGCTAAGCATTTCTTTTTTTTAAATTGAGGCGGAGTCTAATTCTGTCACTCAGGGTGGAGTGCAGTGGCCCAATGTCGGCTCACTGCAACCTCTGTTTCCTGGCTTCAGGTGATTCTCCTGTCTCAGCCTCCCGAGTAGCTGGGATTATAGGCGCACACCACCATGCCTGGCTAATTTTTTGTATTTTTAGTAGAGATGGGGTTTCACTATGTTGGCCTAAGATGGTATCGATCTCTTGACCTCATGATCTGCCTGCCTCGGCCTCCCAAAGTGCTGGGATTACAGGCATGAGCCACTGTGCCTGGCCCAATTCTGTTTAATTTTTGAGGAACAATGTTAACTTTTAATTTAATTTAAATGGTAGATAGTATGTATCTAATGTTTCCCAATTATTTTTAATTTTACTGCTTGTATGCCACATCTACCACCTCAAGTTGTGAATTAAAAAAAAAAATTAATGCTGGTAAATCTATAAATCTGAAGCATACACTCTGGAATTCTGACAAATATGTATTCTTGCGTAAATTTATTCATGTAATCATCAGATCAAATTAAACATTTTTATCACCTAGAAAGTTTCCTCACACCTCTTCCTAGTAAGTCTTCTGCTTCACTTCCCCAGATGCAACCACCATTCTGATTTCTGCTCCTATAAACTGATTTTGAACTTTCCTATAAGTTGTGCATGAACTTCATCAAAGGGAACCATGCAGTATTTACTGTTTAGCATTTGGCAACTCTTATACAATGTGGTTTTTGAGGTTCATCCACGTTGTTATATGTATCAGTAGTTCTTTTATTTAAAAACTGCTGTCTAGTATTCACCTGTATGAATATACCACCGTTTGTTGTCAAGTTTCCTGTTAATGAACATTTGCAGTGTTAGTAGTTTTTGAGTTTTGTGAAAAAGTTTCTATGAACATTTATTTATTTATTTATTTATTCGTTATTTATTTTGAGACAGAGTCTTGCTCTGTTGCCCAGGCTGGAGTGCAGTGGCGTGTCTGCCTCCTGGGTTCAAGCAATTCTTGAGCCTCAGCCTCTCAAGTAGCTGGGACTACCAGCGCACGCCCCCATGCCTGCCTAATTTTTGTATTTTTAGTAGGGACAGGGTTTCACCATATTGGCCAGCTGGTTTCAAACTCCTGACCTTGTTATCGGCCTGCCTCGGCTTCCCAAGGTGCTGGGATTACAGGTTCCAGCCACTGTGCCCGTCCTGAACACTTATTTACTGGTTTTTTTGTGTGTGTGCGTGTGGCATGTGTTTTCACTTGAATTAAGTGCTTAGGGAGTGGAATTGCTGGGTCATATGTGGACTGTTTGTTTTAACTTCATAACTGCCAAAGTATATTCCAAAGTGGTTGTACAATTTTATCCTACCACGAGCAATGTGTGAGGATTCTGTTTGCTATACATTCTTGCCACCATTTGGTACTGTCAGTCTTTTTCATATTAGACTTGCTGGTGAGTATATTGTGTTTTATTGTGATTTTAATTTGCATTACCCTAATAACTAATGATGTTGAACACCTTTTCATATAGTTATTGGTCATATCTTTTGTGTTGTGCTTGTTCAAGTTTTTGCCTGTTTTTAAATTGTTTTTTCCCCCTTATTACTGATTTGTGAGACTTCTGTATATATTCTGAATGTAAGTCCTTTGTCTGTTACATGTGTGGTAAATATTCTTCCAGCCTGTGTCTTAACACTTTCGTTGTATTAAGGTATCTTTTGATGATCAGAAGTTTTAATTTTGATGAATGCCAATTTACTATTTTTTTCTTTTATGATTAATGCCTTCCATGTCTTGTCTAGAAGTTGTGATCCTTACCCCGGAGCTGAGTTATGTGTCCCCTCCCTTTTCTGCGTTAATATTGCGGAAATTAATTTTTTGGTTTTAGAAAATGTCTAATCTAGCTTAATCAGTAATTTTTGATACCTTTCTATTGAAATATAGTATATATATAGAAAAGTACATACATAAATCATAACTATACTGTGCAGTGAATTTTTACAAAGTGAACATACCCATGTAATCACTATCTGGATTAAGGTGTAGAATATTATCAGTACCCTCCAGGCCTCCTCCTTATTCCCTACCAGTCATTAACCGTCCCTCCCAAAGGTTACTACCTTGTATTGAAATTCTGTCTTCTAGATCAGTTTTGCCTGCTGTTGAATTGAATTCAAATGGAATCATGCAGTACTTACTTTTTACTATCTGGCTTCTTTGCTTAGAATTATGTTTGTGAGATTCATCTATGTTGTTGCATGTAGTAGTGGTTGGTTGTTTTTTCCTTGTTATATATATTCCAGTATGAGACTCTACCTCAGTTTATTCATTTTATACTTGGTGAACATTTGGGATATTTTTATTTTGATGTATTCTGAATAATGCAACCATGAAGAGGTTGTACATGTTTTTGGTACACATACATACTTAGGAGTAGGATTTTCAGGGTCACCAGGAAGGCTATATTTAGAGTCAGTAATAAATATTAGCAAGCAATTTTTGAAATGTGGTTAATATAATCCCCATGTGTAAAATGAAGGTGTAGACACACACACACACACACACACACACACACACACACGCTCATATGCTTATATGTACATAGAAATTCCTTGAAAATACTCAAATTCTTCACCTCTGGTGAGGGGTAGGAATGGAGTGGGTCTTTTGTTTAATATCCTGTGTGCCCTTTGAATTTTGTTTGACTGTAAGTATGGTTTTTTTTTTTTTTTTTTTGGAGACAGAATTTTGCTCTTATTGCCCAGGCTGAAGTGCAATGGTGTGATCTCAGCTCACCGCAACCTCTGTCTCGCGGGTTCAAGCGATTCTCCTGCCTCAGCCTCCTGAGTAGGTAGGATCACAGGCATGTGCCACCATGACTGGCTAATTTTGTATTTTTAGTAGAGACAGGGTTCCTCTATGTTGGTTAGGCTGGTCTGGAACTCCTGACCTCATGATCTGCCCACCTTGGCCTCCCAAAGTGCTGGTATTACAGGCGTGAGCCACTGCACCTGGCCAGGTATTTTTTTTTTTTTTTTTTTGAGACGGAGTTTCGCTCTTGTTTCCCAGGCTGGAGTGCAATGGCGCGATCTCGGCTCACCGCAACCTCCGCCTCCTGGGTTCAGGCAATTCTCCTGCCTCAGCCTCCTGAGTAGCTGGGATTACAGGCACGTGCCACCATGCCCAGCTAATTTTTTGCACTTTTAGTAGAGACGGGGTTTCACCATGTTGACCAGGATGGTCTCGATCTTTTGACCTCGTGATCCACCTGCCTTGGCCTCCCAAAGTGCTGGGATTACAGGCTTGAGCCACCGCGCCCGGCCCAGGTATGAGAAAACCAACTGGTTATTTTAAAAAGTCATTTGAGGGCTGGGCATGGTGGCTCATGCCTGTAATCCTAGCACGTTGGGAGGCCAAGGTGGGTGGATCACCTGAGGTCTGGAGTTCAAGACCATCCTGGCCATCATGGTGAAGCCCTATCTTAAAAATAAAATAAAATAAAATAAAATTAAAAATCATTTGAAAATCTTGCTACTTTAGTATATTAAAAGCACTGCTTTAAAAAAAATAGAAAAGCTTTAAAATTATTATTATTATTATTATTATTATTATTTTTTTTGAGACAGAGTTTCGCTCTTGTTACCCAGGCTGGAGTGCAATGGCGCGATCTCGGCTCACCGCAACCTCCGCCTCCTGGGTTCAGGCAATTCTCCTGCCTCAGCCTCCTGAGTAGCTGGGATTACAGGCACGTGCCACCATGCCCAGCTAATTTTTTGTATTTTTAGTAGAGACTGGGTTTCACCATGTTGACCAGGATGGTCTCGATCTCTCGACCTCGTGATCCACCCGCCTCGGCCTCCCAAAGTGCTGGGATTACAGGCTTGAGCCACCGTGCCTGGCCCTAAAATTATTATTATTTTTGAGACAGAGTTTTTGTGTCAGACTGGAGTGTAGTGGTGCAATCTCAGCTCACTGCAGCCATCCCCCTCCCTGGTTCAAGAGATTCTCCTCCCTCAGCCTCCTGAGTAGCTGGGACTACAGGCATGCGCTGCCACGCCCAGCTAACCTTTTTTAAAATATTTTTGGTAGAGATGGGGTTTCATCATGTTGGCCAAGATGGTCTCGATCTTTTGACCTCGTGATCTGCCCCCCTCAGCCTGCCAAAGTGCTGAGATTATAGGTGTTAGCCAGCACTCCCAGACACTTTACAATCATTATAAATTTTGTGTTGCTCAGTTATATCTAATTGACAGCCCAAATATTTACATTTTAATATTAGAAAATTCTTTATCATTGGGCAGAAACTTGGTGTAGTTTAGTGGGTAACCTTGGATACTTGGGTTATAGTCCTGCCTCTTCCACTAACTACTTGTTGAATGTGGACAGTTTACTTAACCTTTAGGGTCTTTTTCTTTTTTTAAAGATGTGGTTTCACCATGTTGGTCAGGCTAGTCTTGAACTCCCAACCTCAGGTGATCCGCCCACCTTGGCCTCCAAAGTGCTTGGATTACAGGCATGAGCCACCATGCCCGGCCAACCTTTAGGGTCTTAATTTCCTCTTTTGTCATGTGGGAATATTTTCTGAATTGCATAACTCACTGGCCTTATGGGAATATTCAGTGGAATAATAAGGGGGAAAACACTTTGAGATACATACACACACACACACACACACACACACACACCCCTTTAACAAGGATATAATGTAATTATTAAATTTTGATTTGAGGAAATAAAATTTTAAATAATTTAAGATATAAAGTAAAACTGTTATTAGCTGATCTCTTTTATGACTTTTTTCTTCCTCATGACATTTTAAGCTAATGAGAAGCAAACAAACTGGATAGCAGCAATATAATTAAAAAATTAAAGCCAATTTCCAGCATGTATCCTTGAGTCAATACTGATTCAGCCCAGTCTCTTCTTCCTCCTCCATCATCGTTTATGTCCCTGAACAGAGTGGATGTTCCTCTTGATCCTGGGCCTGTTTGCCCTCAGATCCATTCCTTGCCTTCTTTTCTCTTTTTGGTCAGCGAGGAGCTGACCCTTGCAGGCTCCTTTTCTTCCCAGACTTCTGTGTCGGCAGTTTTCTGACTGGATTAGCAAGTGGAGGAACTGGCAGGAGATTAGAAGGCAAGAGGAAGGAGAAGGCAGGGCTTCTCTCCGCGACCTTCAGGCCTAAGAGCAGTAGTGGCTTTTTGCTCATGCAGACTTCTGATTTGTCTCACCATTCCCTGTTGGGCCTCTCGTTTCTTCCGTTGCCTGTGCTCTACATTAAAGTCCTTGTGTTTTAAATCGTCAAGTGGTTTTTTGTTAGGCTCTGACTGAGACAGGGCTCAAAATGATAGTAATGAAAATGTCTTATACTTATATTCAAGATTTGTTATATCTTTTGATGCCCTTCATATCCTACTGAGGTAGAAAAGTGTTATAATACCTATTTGGCATGAGGAAGTTAACGTTTATCGAATGACTGTTTTCAGATTCTTTGTTATTTTCCGGTGAAAATTATAGAGGGGATAAATGAGGCCCAGAGAAGTTAAATCACTTGCCCTAGGTCCCATAGAAGACTGGTATTGAATCAAGATTGAAATTCTCCATGTGAAAACTTTTATGTGCTACATTTCTTCTAGTTCTGGAAAAAAATCCTTTACCTGATAAGTATTTTTTTTTTTTTTAAGAAGGCTTTACTTGCAATGTATTTAGAAAAGCCTTAGTCATTTAGTAAACTTTTCAACTAAAAATCTGAATTATAATAGTTTTCTGCTTAGCTCTTAATATAGCTAGCATACCGTCCCTAGCATTAATCAAAGTGTAATGTAAAGGTTTGATTTTGAGCCTTAGCAGAATTTGAAATTCTTCTAAGAGAATTTAGCACCTAGGGCAAAGTACAGGGGAGAATTCTTGAGTTGTCATGTTGATTCACTTCTGGAATTGTTTAAAATATGTTAGGTGCGTCTTTAAAGGGGGAAAGAAGGGGAAGAGATGTCACAAAAGAGTAGAATGAGGCAAGAGAAGTGGCAAGGGAATGTTGTTGCTAGGTTGCCAGCCTTCCGCCCCCACTGTCTTGGTGATGGCGTAGGGGTAGTGTGGGAGCTGGGATATGAGAGAGGTCTTTTTTACAACTCACGAAGAGCCATTACCTTGTCTTCATCTGTCAGCTGGCTACGTGACCTCTGTGGTTACATAGGCTCCTGAAATGTAGCATTGGAGATGATCACTCTGCTTTGTTGCAAAATAGGGGAGATTGCTCTGCATTTACATGCCTATATTTTTTGGAGGATCTTTCAACTAGTGATTTTCATACTTGTGAAAGCATGTAAGAGCCAGTATCCCCATTTTTAGGGGGAGTTGGAGTGAGCAATGATTTGGAATGCCAGAAATTCAACTTGTACATTTACAGGTAAAATTCTAATTGTAAATTCAGATTCATAGACTCTAGGGATTTTTTTTTTTTTTTTTTTGAGACGGAGTTTCGCTCTTGTTACCCAGGCTGGAGTGCAATGGCGCAATCTCGGCTCACCGCAACCTCCGCCTCCTGGGTTCAGGCAATTCTCCTGCCTCAGCCTCCTGAGTAGCTGGGATTACAGGCACGCGCCACCATGCCCAGCTACTTTTTTGTATTTTCTGTAGAGACGAGGTTTCACCATGTTGACCGGGATGGTCTCGATCTCTCGACCTCGTGATCCACCCGCCTCGGCCTCCCAAAGTGCTGGGATTACAGACTTGAGCCACCGCGCCCGGCCTAATTTTTTGTATTTTTAGTAGAGACGGGGTTTCACTATGTTGACCAGGATGGTCTCGATCTCTTGACCTCGTGATCCACCCGCCTCGGCCTCCCAAAGTGCTGGGATTACAGGCTTGAGCCACCGCGCCCGGCTGACTCTAGGGATTTCTGAGGTATCCAGAATTCCTTCATCTTTGAGAATAAGTAGATGATAATAATAACAAAAATAACAGCAACAGGGCCTGGCACATGGCCCACACCTGTAATCGCAGCACTTTGGGAGACTGAGGCAGTTGGATCACTTGAGCTCAGGAGTTCAAGACCAGCCTGGCCAACATGACAAAACCCAATTTCTATTGAAAATAACAAAAATTAGCTGAGCATGGTGGCGTGTGCCTCTAATCCCAGCTACTCAGTGGGCTGAGACATAATCACTTGAACCTGGAAGGTGGAGACTGCAGTAGATCGGGCTCCAGTCTTTATGACAGAACCAGATTCCATCTCAAAAAAAAAAAAAGACCCAGCAACGATAATAGGTAACATTTCTTTAAGGCTTACTATGTACCAAGCACTATTTGAACCTCTTTATTTGGTAGGTAATTCAATCCTCACAACTCTATGAGGATGAATATTTCACTTCCCGACCCTTCTATTTAAAAGTAAAACTCCCCACCCTGTACTCAGTTTCTCTTTCCTGCTTTATTTTTCTCCATAGAAAAATAGCACTGATAAGTATAACATATTTTAGCTGGGTGCAGTGGCTCATGCCTGTAATCCTAGCACTATGAGAGGCCGAGGTGGGTGGATCACCTGAGGTCGGGAGTTAAAGACCAGCCTGGCCATCATGGTGAAACCCCATCTTTAAAACAAAACAAAACAAAACAAAACATATTTTATAATCTATCCTGTGTAGTAGCAGCCCCTGCCCTCAATTATAAGCTCCATGAAATCAGGGAGTCTGTTTTGATCACTGCTATATTCCCAGTGCCTAGAACATGCTAGGCACCCAGCAAATATTGGTTGAATGAATGAGTCTTAGTTTTACAGATGCAGAAACTATAAATTTCCCATGTCACACATTTGGTAATAGGACAATTATGTACACTGAAATGTTCTTTAAAATCTTTGATGGAGCTAAAATTCTTTTAGCTTTTGGACAACTACATCTCCAGGAATGTGAAATTACCTTTAGTACTTGGATTTGGTGGATTTTCCCTCTTCTAATCCCTAGAGTTCCATTTAATGAATGTTTGGGCCCTTGAGCTACCTTACAAATTGAACATTTTTTTCTCCAGTCTTCACTGAGGAAACACAAAATGTGGCTCGTCTTTCTTTCTTTCTTTCTTTCTTTCTTTCTTTTTTTTTTTTTAGACAGTGTCTCACTCTGTTGTCGAGGTTGGAGTGCAGTGGCACAATCATGATTCATTGCAACCTCTGCCTCCTAGGCTCAAGTGATCCTCCCAACTCAGCCTCCCAAGTCACTGGAACTACAGGCACGTGCCACTACTTCTGGCTAATTTTTTTGTAGAGATGGGGTTTCATCACATTGTCCAGGCTGGCCTCAAACTCCTGGACTCAAATGATGTGCCCACCTGGGTCTCCCGAAGTGCTGGGGTTACAGGCGTGAGCCACCATGGCTAGCCATGACTTGTCTTTTATTGTGAGATTTTAATAACAGGCAAGACTTGAAAATTAACATTTTATAAATTTTCTTTTAGACTACTTAGTGATATTATACTAAGTATCTAAGGTTTGTAATACTTAATGATAGTATAAACTCAAAAGGGTTCAGTGCCTCATTCTCTTTTACTCTTCCCTTTAGTAGATAGGTGACAGAGGAGTGGGTCATGCAGTTGAGACTTGGTCCAAGATTACTGAGTAAGTCCTCCTGTCCCAGAACTGTTTATTTATTTATTTATTTGAGACAGAGCCTCTGTCGCCCACGTTGGAGTGCAGTGGCGTGATCTTGGCTCACTGCAGCTCTGCCTCCCGGGCTCAAGTGATTCTCCTGCCTCAGCCTCCCAAGTAGCTGAGATTACAGACGTGTGCCACCATGCCCAGCTAATTTTTTGTATTTTTAGTAGAGACGGGGTTTTGCTGTGTTAGCCAAGATGGTCTCGATCTCCCAAGCTTGTGATATGCCTGCCTCAGCCTCCCAAAGTGTTGGGATTACAGACGTGAACCACTGTGCCTCACCCCCAGAAATACTATGGTATACTTCTTTATGTATTTCACACACACACACACACACACACACACACACACACACACACACACATCTTTAAGCTTGGTGACTCGTGCGGCTTTTTCAAAGGAAATTTAATTCTGGAAGCGGTTAGGCAGAATATGAATAACCAAGAGATCTGCTTTTTGGTGAGGCATAGGGGAAGAGAAGAAAGGAAACAAAAGTCTTAGAAGAATCTCAAATAGGCCTTGAAGACCAGAAGGGTGGTTCCACTAAGAGAATATGTATACTCAGAAGATGAAGAGTCAGTTGCTTAAAATTTTACTCTTTTTCTTGTTCCTGGTTTGTAAAATCATATCCATACTTTCTGTTATAATTTGTTCTTAAAAATTCCATTGATACTTCATATTCTTGGATAGCAGTGAGAACATTACTTCTTTTTTATTTAAAAAAATTTTTAAATTTTTTTTGAGATGAGGGTCTTCCTATATTTCCCAAGATGGTATCAAATTTCTGGACTCAACTGATCCTCCTGTCTCAGCCTCCCAAAGTGTTGGGATTACAGTTGTGAGCCAAGGTGTCTGGTCATACCTTTTAATTTTTGTGTTCAGGCAGCATTAACTCTGAATCACAGTAAGCATTTTTTTTTCTCCCTGGACATAGAAGTTTTTTTTTTTGTTTGTTTGTTTTTCTTTTTTTTTTTTTTCCAGATGGAGTCTTGCTCTTTCGCCCAGGCTGGAGTGTAATGGCATGATCTTGGCTCACTGCAATCCCCACCTCCTGGGTTCAAGTGATTCTCCTGCCTCAGCCTTCCAAGTAGCTGAGATTATAGACACCTACCACCATACTCAGCTAATTTTTGTATTTTGTAGTAGAGATGGGGTTTCACTGTGTTGGTCAGGCTGATCTCCAACTCCTGACCTCATGTGATCCAGCTGCCTTGACCTCTCAAAATGCTGGGATTACAGGTATGAGCCACTGCGCCTGGCCGTTTTTTGGTTTTCTTTAGGTTGTTTCTCCTTAGATTGTGGAACATCAAGAAATAGGTTACAATCATTTTCCTCTCTTCCCCTTGCTCTTCCCTTTCTTTTTTTTTGGAGGCAGAGTCTTACTCTGGCCCAGGCTCGAGTACAGTGTCATGATTTCAGCTCACTGCAGCCTCCACCGCCCTGGTTCAAGTGATTCTCATGCCTCAGCCTCCTGAGTCGCTGGGACCACAGGCATGTGCCAGCACACCCAGCTAATTTTTGTATTTTTGGTAGAGATGGGGTTTCACCATGTTGCCCAGGCCAGCCTCAAAGAAATAAGATGATTGGCCTCAAACTCCTGGACTCAAGTGATCTGCCCACCTGGGTCTCCCAAAGTGCTGGGATTGCAGGGATGAGCCACTGCACGTGGGCTCTTTTCCATTTTTAAAAATCAAGGACTGTCTCCAGCATATTAAAGTTCACAAAAGTAATATAAACATGTATGTCCTCACTGGCTAGGCTTAATAAGTAAAAAACATTTAGTCATGTTTACTTTAAAGCTTTTTATTTTTTTGAGAAATAAGCATTAAAGAGTTGAAGTCTCCTTTCTTTTTTTTTTTTTTTTTTTTTTCTGAGACGGAGTTTCGCTCTTGTTACCCAGGCTGGAGTGCAATGGCGCGATCTCGGCTCACCGCAACCTCCGCCTCCTGGGTTCAGGCAATTCTCCAGCCTCAGCCTCCTGAGTAGCTGGGATTACAGGCACGCACCACCATGCCCAGCTAATTTTTTGCACTTTTAGTAGAGACGGGGTTTCACCATGTTGACCAGGATGGTCTCGATCTCTCGACCTCGTGATCCACCCGCCTCGGCCTCCCAAAGTGCTGGGATTACAGGCTTGAGCCACCGCGCCCGGCTGAAGTCTCCTTTCTATCTTTTCATAATTCTGTTCTTCCCTCTTCCTTCCTTGAGATCTTCACCATTCTGGGGTTAATTTGGATCTTTCTACTCTTGTTTCCACAGAAAAGTAACTTCTTAATGAATTTTTACTGTATTTTAAACTTGCGTTGTTGGGGAGCCCAAGGACAGAACAAATTAAAAGCATGAAGGAGAGAAAAATAGGGGTCATGGCTTGAGAAATCCCAGGCCCTACCTATCGTCTGCCACCTTTGCGGGCCTGGAACGCCATAGCACAGTTGATTTCATTTCCCAGCTGCCTGCCCTCCGCAGCAGATACTTAGGTCCAGCTCTCCGGATTGTCGGATTGTCGGGGGACTCAGGACTCTTCGAGGAAAACCAGCCAAATGAGATCAAAAGTTGGGGCTGGGGCAGGGAGGCTGAACTTAACGGGACCTGGTGGCCCACCAGAGGTGTTACCGGGTTTCCTTTCTGTTTCGTATTCTATATTCAGCACATATTATCTATCTATATAACTATAACCACACGCCGTGCACACACCCGCTGCCACACACTATAGGAGTCAGTAAACAAGGTGCAATATTTTCATACTGTTGGCCAGCTACAGGAAAAAAAAAAAAAGACAAAGGAAGATTTTATATTTTTTTTCCTTTGAAAAGACAAAGGAAGATTTTATGTATTTCAGGTCAAGTCATCTTTTGATGAGAAACTGACATGACAAGCTTCAAAAACTTGAGATATATATTGAATGTGTAGTAGTAGGACAAATACCTCTTTGTTTGATAATCTATACATTTTTGATACAGTATAATATATTCTTGTAGTAAATAGCATGAAAATTTTCATGTGATATTGCCGTATGTTTATGGTTAGTTTAGACATGAGGACAGTGCTAAAGGAGAAAATCTAATAACTGTGTTGTTTGTTTTGTCAAAATATGCTACCTAGCTCCAGAGTTTCCTATTTTGGAGAAGCAGAACTGGTTGATTCATCTTCATTATATCCGGAAAGATTATGAAGCATGCAAGGTAAGAGATTTCCATGATAATGAAAATGAGAGGCAGGATGCTGGGTAAGCAGCTAGCAGTTGCCTTCTGCACAGAGTGTGGCAGTTTATATCTCAGTGATGAAATATGAATTCCTTTTTCCCATACTTCATCTACTGCTTATCTTTTGCTGTTTTAGTGATGCTTAGCATACAACTTCAAAATTTCAGTGGCCCCCAACAAAAAGATATTAATTGCTCATGGGCTTTCAGATCAACTATGTGTTGGCTGGGTTTGACTGCAGGCTGTGGATCAGTTTCAGGTGTGTTCCGTGTGTCGTCTTAGGTCAAGACCAAACAACTCTCTGCCTCTGGTGGAGGCAGATATTCAACTCAGCATATTATCTTAACTTTTTTATCTTTGGATAGATGAAAAAATGGTATTTTGTTGAGTTTTATTTTTAATTTTTCCTCTTATTGCAAAGTTGATCATCATTTGTATATTTAAAAACCATTTGTATTTTCCTTTCTCTATATCTTTGGTTACATATCATATATGTCACAAACTTGCAGGCAGACAGTGGTAGTACTAATACACAGAAGGTATCCTTGGTGTCATCTTTTTTGGCATCTAGAGCTTTGTGACCCATCTAAAGTTTTTAATTTATACCGGTGGCACTTATACCTATGGCAGTTCACAGAACTGATTCATACTGGTATGACAAAGATTCATAGTAGTTTAGTTTTGACACCACTGACCTGAAGGCGGATACCAGTATGAATCTTGAAAGGTTCTCTTTCTTTTTCTTCTGTGATATTACTTGGAAATCTTTTCATACTTTTCTTAGCTTGTCTAGTTAAATTTTAGACAGGGGTTGGCAAACATTTTCTGTAATGGGCCAACAATATTGTAGGCTTTGTAGGCCACATACAGTCTCTACTTCATATTTGTCATCATCTTATTTTTTATAACCCTTTAGAAATATAAAAACCACTCTTAGCTTGAGAGCTGTACAAAAATAAAAAGTGCCTGTAGGCCCCATAGTTTGCAAATCCCTCTTTTAGAATAAGTAATCATAACAAGGGAGTTGACATTTTAAGAAACTGAATGAACTCGTACTTTACTAGGCATTATTAATACTCTAGATTTTTTACATATGATTATTGTCCACATCTACTTTTTCGTAAATACACCTGAATAATCTTAACCACTGCTCAGAAGCCTTTTCCTTCCTCTTTCAGGCTGTTATCAAAGAACAGCTTCAGGAGACTCAGGGATTGTGTGAATATGCTATCTATGTCCAAGGTAAGACACATACTTCTTGTCTTCTTGCTAGAGAAATACACTTTTCCTAGATTCTTGAAAAAGAGCAGGCAATTTAAGAAATAAATTCAAATACAGCCACATACCACTTAACACTGGAGATACATTCTAAGAAATGTGTTACTAGGCAATTTTGTCATTGTGTGAACATCACAGAGTTTACTTACGCAAATGTAGATGCATGATACTGTACTATATACATAGGCTGTATGATACAGTCTGTTGTTCCTAGGCTATAAACCTATATGAGCATGTATTGTACTGAATACTGTAGGCAGTTGTAAAACAGTGGTAAGTGTATGTAAACATAGAAAAGGTACTATTAAAAATATGGTATGAAAGATAAAAAACAGGCCGGGCGCGGTGGCTCAAGCCTGTAATCCCAGCACTTTGGGAGGCCGAGGCGGGTGGATCACGAGGTCGAGAGATCAAGACCATCCTGGTCAACATGGTGAAACCCCGTCTCTACTAAAAGTGCAAAAAATTAGCTGGGCATGGTGGCACGTGCCTGTAATCCCAGCTACTCAGGAGGCTGAGGCAGGAGAATTGCCTGAGCCCAGGAGGCGGAGGTTGCGGTGAGCCGAGATCGCGCCATTGCACTCCAGCCTGGGTAACAAGGGCAAAACTCCGTCTCAAAAAAAAAAAAAAAAGATAAAAAAACAGTACACCAGTATAGAGTGCTTACCATGGATGGAGCTTACAGGACTGGAAGTTGCTCTGGGTGAGTTAGTGAAGGCCTACAATGTTATTGTATACTACTGTAGACTTTATAAACATTGTACACTTAGACTATACTAAATTTATTTAAAAGTATTTTTTCTGCAATGGTAAATTTTTACTTTATAAAGTTACTTAATGTAACTTTTTACTTTATAAACTAAAACTTTTTGGTTTTTTTGTAGTAATACTTAAAACACACATCAGCATTGTACAATATGTACAAAAATAGTTTCTTTATGTCCTTATTCCATATGCTTTTTTCTTTTTCTTTTTCTTTTTTTTTTGGTAGAAACAGAATCTCACTCTGTTGCCCAGGCTGGTTTTGAACTGCTGGGCTCAAGCAGCCCTCCTGCCTCAGCCTCTCAAAGTGTTGGGATTACAGGCATGAGCCACACATCCGGCCCTTTATGCTATTCTTAAAACTTTTTGTTTTTTTACTTTTAAACTTTTTTTGTTAAAAACTAAGACACACACACTACTGCAGTGGTAATACTAACATGCAGAATGTATCCTTGGTGTTGTCTTTTTTGGTATCCAGAGCTTTGTGACCCATCTAAGGTCTTTGTGACACACACATATACATGTGCTCGTGCTTAGGCCTACACAGATTCCAGATTATAAATATCACTGTCTTCCACCTCCTTATAGAAGGTCTTCAGTGGCAGTGACATTCATGGAGCTGTCATCTCCTATAATGATACCTTCTGGAATACCTCCTGAAGGATCTGCCTGAGGCTGTTGTACTTTTTTTTTAATAAATGGAAGGAGTACACTCTAAAGATTAAAACGTATAGTATAATCAATACATAAACCAGTAGTATAGTCATTTATTATCATTATCAAGTATTATGTTCTTTATACATGATTGTATACGCTGTACTTTTATGTGACTGGCAGCACAGGGTTGTTTACACCAGTATCACTACAGATAGGTGAGTCATGCAGTACACTGTTTTGATTGCTATGATGTCACTAGGCAATAGGAATTTTTCCTCTTCATTATAATCTTAAGGGATCATTGTCATTTGTGCAGCTGTCAACCAAATGTCATTACAGGTGGATGAGTGTAAATGTTCCAGAAAGGTTTTATTCAGTATTATCTTTTTATGAAATCTGAATATATATATATAATTATTGTGTTGGATTTGACTCCAGAAATGACTAGTACTGTTAAAAAACTTGCTGTCAAGGCCAGGTGTGGTGGCTCATGCCTGTAATCCCAGGACTTTGGAAGGCCGGGGTGGGGGGATCACAAGGTTAGAAGTTCGAGACCAGCCTGACCAACATGGTGAAACCCCCGTCTCTACTAAATATGCAAAAATTAGCCAGGTATGGTGGTGCATGCCTGTAATCCCAGCTACTCGGGAGGCTGAGGCAGGAGAATCGCTTGAAGCTGGGAGGTGGAGGTTGCAGTGAGCCAAGATTGTGCCATTGCACTCCAGCGTGAGCAACAAGAGCGAAACTCCATCTCAAAAAAAAAAAAAAAGCAAAAAAACAAAAAACAAAAAAACCTTACTATCTTTACTCATCCATTTTTCAGTTTCTGGCTAGTGTTTTTTGGAATGGATGCTTAAGATTCCTGCCTAATACAGTGATTTCAGGGCCAGAAGATGCTTTTGCAAGGATTTCTTCTTGTCAAACTAAAAGAGATGAAGAAGAGCTTGAGGACTGTTGTAAGGTGAATCAGGATGAGGGGAAGAAGCCTAGAAGAAACAAACAAGATAAAGCAGAGCATAAATTCAGCTCATCAAAAACTAAAGATAAGGACCACTGATTTAAATTTTACTCTTCAGTGCCGTAAATAGCATTCTTAATTTTCCCAGAAACTTTCTTTTTGACTCTTGGGTGTAAATGAATGGTTTTGTATACCATTCATTGTGTTTGTAGTCTTCAGATTAACATATAATTTTCTGATACGATTGGTAAGATATTGACAAATTGAGGACATCATGGCAAAAATGCTCTTATTCTCAGTGTCACAAGTATTAGACTTTCAGTGCCTGATAAATTCTTCTGAAAACATAGGCCTAGGAAAAACCACTGGTTCTTATTGGTTGTTATACTGACAACTGAAGTCTGAAATGTTACTGTATTCTTTGCCAGAATCTCTGTATTGAACTTGAGGTATTGATTCCATTTGCCCAATTTGGGGGTTCACTCTGAAAACGATCAGGTGGAAGTCAGTTATGATAAATGAAGCATCTGATGGGGAAGCCCCAAAATGTTCTTAATGTGAAGAGTTTGTGTGATAAATTGCAAAGGAACTGATTATCTATGTGATGGATCCTGGGAGTAGAGAGAGAAGTAGGTAGGTTTGAGCTACCTTACTAGTAAGAGTTTAGCTTGTCAGCAGTTTTGGTTGTTGTGTTGGCCTGTCCGAAGTTGTATCTGATTGTATTAAGGATACAGCTATCGAAAGGATTTACTTGATGTTGTTTCCCAGTTTCCTCTTCTCCAATTTTTCTGACCCCAGCCTTCCCAGAACATGGTTTTACTTATTTATTTATTTATTTTTTGTATTTTCTGTTTCTTGGCAGCATTGATATTTCGCCTGGAAGGAAACATCCAAGAATCTCTAGAGCTCTTCCAGACATGTGCCATTCTTAGCCCTCAGAGTGCTGATAATCTCAAGCAGGTGGCAAGATCTTTGTGAGTATTGGTAGGCTGGAGGCCCTAGGGCACTCACAGAGAACAGTGTAAAATGTTAAGTGTAGCCTGCTGCTGGCAGCCACATCAGTCTGATACACACGTGGGGAATGGTTTAATAGGTATAATGGGATTCACTCTGAAGAGCTTGGATTAATTTTGAAATTTGAGAAAATGAGATAGCTAGTGTTGGGGAATTAAGTATTTCAAACACTGCATTCTAGTTTGATGGGAGAACTGATATTGTTTATCATGTAAATAGAGACACCTTGTGGCCTAAGTCTTCTAAACTTACTGGCATCCATGGAATTTGTCTCGTCTGCTCTTCCAACACTTAACATGACATTTGTCACACCGTAGGTTTTTGTTTTGTTTTGTTTGTTTGTCTTTTTCCTTGAGATGGAGTTTTGCTCTTGTTGCCCAGTCAGAGTGCAATGGCACAATCTCAGCTCACCATAACTTCCTCCTCTTGGGTTCAAGTGATTCTCCTGCCTCAACTTCCTGAGTAGCTGGGATTACAGGCATGTGCCACCACGCCTGGCTAATTTTGTATTTTTAGTAGAGATGGGGTTTCTGCATGTTGGTCAGGCTGTTCTTGAACTCTCAACCTCAGGTGATCCACCGCCTCAGCCTTCCAAAATGCTGGAATTACAGGCATGAGCCACCATGCCTGGCCGTCACACAATAGGTTTTTAGTAAGGACAGATAATTCCTGACTTCTGATGGTTCAACTTACATAATTTTTCAACTTTACGATGGTGTGAAATTGATATGTATTCAGTAGAAACTGTACTTCAGGTATCCATACAGCCATTCTCTTTTTCATTTTCAGTGCAATATTCAGTAAATTACATGAGATATTCAACATTTTATTATAAAATTGGCATTGTGTTAGATGATTTTGATCAACTGTCAGCAAATGTAGTTAAGAAAGTGGAGATAGGAACTCTGTGGAACAGAACAAGTGTTCTGAGCATGTTTAAGATAGAGTAGGCTAACCCTGTGGTGTCTGGTAGATTAGATGTATTACATGCATTTTTGAATTACATTATTTTCAACTTACAATGAGTTTACTGGGATGTAACCTCATCATAAGTTGAGGAGCATCTGTATTTGTTGAGTGAATGTCCTGTAGATTCCTAGATGGGAAGAATTGCCAGAGTCTTTATAAACAACTAGGTAGCCCCTTTTCAGTCCTTTGTTCCATATCTCCACTTTGTTAGCTACATTGCCATTTGTACCTGCGTTGTTTTCGCAGAGCTTGGCTTTCCCCATTTCATTCTAAACTCATGATCCAATATCAAGGAAAGAGACTTGGTCTTGGAAGGAAAGGACATGTCCATAATGGGTGATGATAAATGATGGTAGTTACTGTTTAACATCATTTGGCTTATTTCCTTTTTGGTCTGCATTTATAGCACATTGTAGAAAAAAATTCCCCAAGACTTTCACTAAAATTGGTATAGAATGAGACCGAGGCCTTGGAACAGCTGCCACAGCAATCTCTAGTAAGAAAGCTTCTGCTGTTAGTGTATAGCAGCTTCACTGGCCAAACCAGCAAAACCAGCTCATGGAGAAAAGGCTTCTAGAATTCTCTGCTGGATGAAATATGAGTAAAATGTGGGACTAGTAGGGTTAGTCTTCTAAGAATTTTGAGATAATAATTGTGGAAAATGTATCTTCTACAGATTTCTTTTGGGAAAACATAAAGCTGCCATTGAAGTCTATAATGAAGCAGCTAAACTCAACCAGAAAGATTGGGTAAGTAGAGAACTTTCAGTTCTTTCTTATTAGTAAACATGCTGATGGTTCCATTTATCATGTGGCTGTCTTATTTTTGAATTCGTACATTTCAAAAATGCCTTGATTTTATCCTCATACTTGATTGATGATTTGTCGAAGTACAGGATAAAAAACCATGTTTCCTCGGCTGGGTGTGGTGGCTTATGCCTGTAATCCCAAGGGAGGCCGAGGCAGGCAGGAGTTCAAGATGTCAGGAGTTCAAGATCAGACTGGCCAACATGGTGAAACCCTGTCTCTACTAAAAAATACAGAAATTAACTGGGCATGGTGGCTCATGCCTTGTAATCTCAGCTACTTGGGAGGCTGAGGTAGGAGAATTGCTTGAACGGACACTTGGGAGGCGGAGTTTGCAGTGAGCTGATCGTGCCACTGTACTCCAGCCTGGACTACAGAACGAGACTCCATATCGAGGAAAAAAAAAAACATGTTTCTTCATAACTTGGCAGGCATTGCTGCATGATTTTCTAACAGTGTGCTGGCAAGCAGCCTCTTAACAGTGATTCTTGTTGATGACCCCTAGAAGCTTCGGGCATTTTTTTCATCGTTGGAGTTCCATAATGGCAGAATAGGCATCGAGTTGTGTTTCATGTCTTTTTCCCATCCCCATCTGTGTGACATTCAGTTGGCTCTTTCACTCCGAAGACCCTTGCCTTTCTTTGGGTCAGGGTCTTTGAGTAGTTCTTTATTTTTCCCCTCCCCTTCCCTTTGTATCAGTTGGGGGTTGTGTGTAACTGCAACTGAAAATTTGATTAAACATTGGCTTTACAAATTAGGGGTTTATTTTTAAATTCTTATGAAACAAGATGTCCAGATACGTAGTTGCTGGCATTGATTTGATGGTCTAGGATGTCAAGGCTGCGAGTTTTTCCTCAAGGTTACAAGAAGAATGTTGCATCTGGCATCACATCTGCATTCTAGGAAGGGAGAAAGAGAAAGCAGCGAGGAGAAAAGGACAGAGCCTGTGTTGGGAAAGCACAACTTTCCCAGAAGCTCCCCACAGACTTCCCCTTATGTCATATCAGTTCCCCTTCTATCAGGAAAGCTGGTAAATGTAGTTTTTAATCTGGTCACATTGCCAGTCTAAACAAATAGGGTTCTATTAGTAAGGAAAAAGAGAAGACTAGGCAGCAGGTAGAAAACTAGCAGCATCTGCCACGCTGTTTTCCGTTCTCTGTGATATGTTCTCTTCACTCTTCTCCACAACTCTTAACTTGCCTCTCGGTTTCTACTTCCTTGACCTTTTTTTTTTTTTTTTTTTTTTTGAGACAGAATCTCACTCTGTTGCCCAGACTGGAGTGAGTGCACTGGCACGATCTCGGCTCACTGCAGCCTCTCTCTCCCAGATTTAAGTGATTCTCCTGCCTCACCCTCACAAGTAGCTAGGATTGTAGGTACCTGCCACCATGCCTGGCTACTTTTTGTATTTTTAGTAGAGATGGGGTTTCAACGTGTTGGCCAGCCTGGTCTCCAACTCCTGACCTCAGGTGATACACCCACCTTGGCCTCCCAAAGTGCTGGGATTATAGGCGTGAGCCACTGCACCAGGTCCTTTTTGTCCTTTTATTGTACATTCAGGGAATTTATTCAGTCTTACCTTCCAGATCATCATTTTCATTTTTAACTATTTGTATTCTGTTATATAGTCTATCCATCCAATATTTATTTCATTTCCTTTTATTGTATTTTTAATTTCCAAAAATCTTGTCTTGTCTTCTTGTAATAGCCTCACCAATATCTCTAATTCTTGAAGTTCTGTTCTGCTTCCCAGAGTTACCATTTTCTTCCTCTCTTCATTTTGGTTCTTCTATTTTATGCTGTTGGTGTTTTTTCAAGCATTTGATGATTCTTGGAGAGACATTCATATCTATGAATGAAGGATTAGATTTATTAGTACACTGAATTAGCATGGATTTCCTTTTCATTTCTTATGGGGCACTATTATTTTTGAAGTGTGTTCAGTTTGTCAGTTGCTTTCCCTCTGTACGTCTGAAGACTGAGTTGATTCTTTATGCTGTGGAGTATGTTATAGCTAACAGCCAGAGTGAAGCTACAGATAAAGAAAAATTCATATACTTTTAATTCAGTTGGTTTTTTCAAAAAAGGAGTATGTCTGCTATATGCCAAGCACGGCTTTATGCCCTGGAGATGCAAAGACGGATTGGTGGTTTGTACAATGATCAACTAGAATAGGAAATACAGGAAGCAGGAGGAGCAAGTTTTGGAAGAACGTGATGGTAAGAAGTCAGAGTTAACTCCTATCTTTCGGAGGATTTTGGACATGATAAGTTTTAGGTTGTGTGGTGATATCTAAATTGAGGTGTGTCCAGTATGGTTGGATATAGAAATCTGAAACTAAGTGTTTTGGAGTAGAGATGTACATTCTGAGTCAACAGCACAAAGGTGGTAATTGAAACCATTCGATTGGATGACATTACCCTGCAACAGGCTGAGGATGGAACCCTGGAAAAAAAGTTTTTTACTTTTTATTTATTTATTTATTTTTTGAGACAGCACAGGAAAAGTTACTGCTTTAATGCAGGGATGAAGCCCTGCACTGTGTGGGGGCCAGGACCCTGGGATGGCCAACACCACAAATGGTCACCACACAGGCCAGCGAGGAGCCAGGACCCACCAAGAATCCCTGGAACATCCCTGGGTGCTAGGAGTTTTTAACTTTGCTTTCTAAACTTTTTTTTAAGAGACAAGATTTCCTAGGCTGGAGTACATTGGAGTGATCATAGCTGACGATAACCTCCAACTCCTGGGCTCAAGTGATCCTCCTGCCTCTGCCTCCCAAGTAGCTAGAACTACAGGTGCATGCCACCATGCCTGGCTACATTTATTTTGTGGACATGAGGTCTCATTATGTTGTCCAGGCTAGTCTCAAACTCCTGGCCTCAAGTGATCCTCCTCCTTCTACTTCCCAGAGTACTGAGATTACAGGTATGAGCCATTAAAAACCAGTTTTGCAAGACTGAGTGGAATAAGAGAACCCATAGAGGTAGATAAGGAAGAGGTAAAACAGGAGAACTCAGTGTCACGGGGAATGGAACATGTTTCTTAATTTATCCAGTTGGTTGAAAAAGCTAATTTGGTATTACTGACTCATTTGGGCTAACCACCCCATTGTTATTAGTAGATGTGGTCATTCACAAAACAGCCATTCTTTTTTTTTTTTTTAATTTTTTTTGAGATGGAGTCTCCCTCTGTCACCCAGACTGGAGTGCAGTGGCATAACCTTGGATCACTGCAACCTCTTCCTCCCGGGTTCAAGCTATTCTCCTGGCTCAGCCTCCTGAGTAGCTGGGATGACCAGTGCATGTCACTATGCCCAACTAATTTTTATATTGTTAATAGAGACGGGGTTTCACCATATGGGTCAGCCTGGCCTTGAACTCCTGACATCATGATCTGCCCGCCTCGGCCTCCCAAAGTGCTGGGATTACAGGCGTGAACCACTGTGCCAGGTGCCCCCGTCCCCCCCCTTTTTTTTTACTTTTTAACTTTCCTTTAAAATTTTCCCCTTCATGGCATTTTTTTCTTTAAAAAAATTTTTTTTTTTTTTGAGATGGAGTTTCACTCTTGTTACCCAGGCTGGAGTGCAATGGCGCGATCTTGGCTCACTGCAACCTCCGCCTCCTGGGTTCAGGCAATTCTCCTGCCACAACCTCCTGAGTAGCTGGGATTACAGACAGGCACGCGCCACCATGCCCAGCTAATGTTTTGTATTTTTTTTTTAGTAGAGACGGGGTTTCACCATGTTGACCAGGATGGTCTCCATCTCTTGACCTTGTGATCCACCCGCCTCGGCCTCCCAAAGTGCTGGGATTACAGGCTTGAGCCACCGCGCCCAGCAGCTTAAAAAATTTTTTTAATGATTTTTCATTTTATTTTAATTAACAGCCCTTTTCTACCCTACGTATTTTATAAGTACCTGTAGAAAAACTTGTGGTAGAGTGTGGTGACTCACACCTATAATCCCAGCACTTTGGGATGCTGAGGCGGGAGGATCACTTGAGCCCAGGAGTCTGAGGCCACCTGGGGAACATAGAGACCCAGTCTCCAGGAAAGCAAAAAAATTAGTAGTCGTGTGTACTTGTAGTTCCAGCTGTTCTAGAGGCTGAGGTGGGAGGATCGCTTTCGCCTGGGAGGTTGAGGCTTGCAGTGAACTGTGATTTTTGTCACTGCACTTCAGCATGGGAAGCAGAGCAAGACCCTGTCTCCAAAAACAAAACACCCCAAAACAAAAAGGAATACCTAGCTCTACTTTCTTTGACTCATCAGGGTATTCCGCATACAACAGGGCAATAGTAATTCCTCCTGCTATTATCTTATTTGACTTTTAGAACAGCTGTGTTAAATAGGGAGGATTTCCCCCATTGACGAGTGAGGAAGCTAAGGCTTTGGATGATGGAATGTCTTGCTGAAGGGCAGGAAGTTGCTACAGTAAGGTAGTTGCTGAGCCAGAATTGGAATTCAGGCCTGTGATCTAGGATGATCTATAAGATTCCTCATCTTAAGACTATGATCTTTCCATTGAACCAACTGCCTTTGTAAGATGTTTGCCGGATTCCCTTACCTCCTGAAAGATAGGATTTGACTCTGATTTGTTCCGTTCCCCTTTGCAAATTTTCTTTGTTTTCATGTTAAAGATTTTAAAAGGTCAGAGGTTAGCTTTCAGGACATCTGTGTATTTACTTACTTACCTTAACAGTTCCTACTGCAGAGCAGGACATTTAAAGGACAAGAAAGGCTTTATTTCTGCCTTGTCTCTCTCCATGTATGCATTCTGATAGCGTGGCAAAGATGGAAGTATGCAAGTTTTGAAAGTAGGCCTGAGTTCAAATCCCAATGCGCTGTAATATGGACATGATTTGAGTTGTGATTGACTATAAAATTTTTTTGAAATGTGAGACATTTGTGAGATAATTGGAAATTTGAACGTAATTGAATATCTAATATCAAGCAATCACTCATTTTTTTTTAGTATGATGATGTGGGTATATTTAAAAAAAGGCCTTATCTTTAGAAATACGTAAGTTGGTCTTTTAGTGAAGCAGAATTGGAATGCTTCAGCAACCATGGTAGCTACTTTGCCTTTTTTGCTTCATCTTTTCTTTCTGTAGATCAAAGGTTGGCAAACTTCTTTTTTTGTAAAAGGCCAGTTAATAAATATTTTAATTTGTACAACTGCATACAGACTGTTGCAATGACTTAACTCTGCAGTTCTAATGCAAATGAGCCATACAGAAACAGTGGTTGTGTCTGCGTTCCACTGAATCTGTACTTATAAAAAAGGGCAGGGAATGGATTTTGCCCAAGGACCATAGTTTTCTCATCTTGCAGTCTAGACTTCTGCAGATGGCTCCAGTTACATGTATTCCCTGCTGGTGGACTCCAGGTGGTGCCATCAGTCCTCAAGGTCCACAGACCTAGTGAACTTTAGTACTTGCAACTAACTAGCTCTCTTCCAATTCCAGATTCCTAGGGAAAGGACTTCAGTTGAGTCAAGTGTCACTATCCAGCTGTCTTGCCTTAAAGGTGGAAATGTGGTGGCTAGCAGTCCTCTCAGCAGGGGCTGTGGGTAGTCTCTCCTGAGAAGAAGGCACAAAGGGTATGGGGTGATGGGCAACTCTTAGATAAGAAAGACAAGGGGATGGGCTGGGTATGTGCCCCAGGGTGCCCCATAGATCCAGGAAGATCACCTGTTTATTCTGCTTTTATTTCTTATAATCCATATTTTTTAAACTGAGGAACTAATTTTTAGTAAATATATTTGAGTATGAACTCTAATAAAAAGCTGACTGTAATGCATGGTTTAAAGTTTAAACCTTGCTGAGCAATACCAATCTCTAGATGCCTGTTGTTTCACTCTAATACTTATTGTGGAATTACACCTAAGTTGTTTCCCTTTTTTTGTGTGTGTGTGTGTGCCTAGGAGATCAGCCATAACCTAGGAGTTTGCTACATTTATCTGAAGCAGTTCAACAAGGTAATTTATAAAAGTGGTGATGGGTTTCACTGAGAGTGTACTTGCTGTTAGAGTTACGTCGCTCATTTTGTATTATCCTTGGTGCTTGCAAATGTTTTTGGAACTGAAAATTAAAATTACCTTTATACATTTATTTCTGTTTTAATTTTCACTTGTCATTATTCATCTGTTTTCTGCTTTTAATAAGAACATTGAAAGTTCTAGAAATATGAGAGAATGGAAGGTTTTTTCCTTTCTTTTTCTCTACCTCCAGTTTAATTTCCCAGTATAGAAACAAATGCTTAATAAAACATAAATATCAAAAAGTGGACCCTTAAGTCTTAAAGGTATAATCATGAGCATGTGAGTGATCTAATATCCTTACAGCAACTGATTTTAGTTTTTAGGGCCATTGAATTTTAAGTGGATCTGATTTCTGAGTTTTAAAAGTTTTTAGTTATTTTCCATGATGAGAATTTATATTTCATTGTGATTAAGCTATAGGCTCCTATATCAGAGAAAACAATTTGAGCTTACCTTGATATTCAGGTAAGGAAAAGTATATATCATAATTGAGGAATAGACAAAATTACTGAGAGCTCTAAAATGTAGTGATGGGAGCGTTGGGTAGTTTCCTTCATAGAGCTCACACGTGAAGTTATATTCTCCTTTCTCCAGTGCCACCAGGACTGAGAATCTGAATTAATACCCATTGGACAATGTTTAGTTTGTATCAATTTGCAGACTGGGATAACATAATCTATCTCACACTGGTATAAAAAAAATGCACATTAGCAATTGGGTTGTAAAAGTAACTTTTCTCTTGAGATAGATAATAAACAATATATGTACATAAAATACAAGGGACCCCTACAGGGTCCCTTAGGTTTTGTAGATGGATCTACAGTTTTATATACTTGATTAGGAGATTTTTCTCTTCACAGACAATTTCAAACATTCATATTTCTATTCACAGCATTATTCTGAGTCAGGGGAAAAGAAGGATTAGTCTTTGGTTGGACCTATACTAAGAAGAAATAGATTTTACTGTATAGCTAACAGGCTAGGCAAATACAATACTTGGCATTTATATAAATACTTGTTGGATCAGTGAATGACTAAACACCTTTTTGTTTACTAGGAGGTAAACTCCTCCAGAGCAAGGAGTTGATTGTATTAATTCAAATATATCTAGTACCCAGAACAGCAAGCCCTGAATGAATACTTGTTGGGTGAATAAATGAGAACAATCTCTTTATTCATTTATCATCACATTGGTGAGGAAATGGGGGCCCAGCATAGAGAAATTTGTGCATTTGGTCAGTGTTACAGCTGGGATTTAGTTTAGTGGAGTGCACTACATGTACTATGATGTCTCTTTTGACTTACGAAGTATGAGTCATAGGTATGAATATCAAGCAGTAAACATTCAGAAAGATTAATCATCTTGCGTAAATTCTTCCACGTAGCCTCAGAAGCAGATATCCCATGTTGCTAGCTGTCTTTTCAACAAGGACAGTTTTGGTATGTTTTGGTCTTTGGGTAGTGGGGGCTCTTTGCTGAAATGTGATGTTCCTATGTCAATACAGCAGCAACTGTCTTTACATTAGCCATATCAAGTTACAGTTCTTTCCGTGGTAGTGATTTGGTATTCTTTGCTTTGTCAAACTTGTCAGGCACAAGACCAGTTGCACAATGCCCTGAATCTTAATAGGCATGATCTGACTTATATAATGCTGGGGAAGATCCACCTGCTGGAGGGAGACTTGGACAAGGCCATTGAAATCTACAAGAAAGCAGTGGAGTAAGTGTATCTGTTTCCTTTAGAACAATGAGAAACTAATATGTTTGATTAATTACTTATTGTATGAGTTAAAGGTGAAGCTGAGGTTTAAGTTAAGAGCTCCTGATGGCTTCAGTAAGGTAGACTGTGTTTCTTTCTCACCTCTCAGGATGGCTGCTGCTTTAGTTTAGCTGGGCAGCTCTATTCTACAAGGTGAGCCAGGGATCCAGGTTTCTTCCTTATTAACTCACCATTCCTTAGATGGTTGATGCCGAATGTAACATCCACATAGGAGGAGATGGTATGGGAAGCTAAGTATGGAATAAGCATCTGGCAATACTTTTATATTTCCTTTTGAGACAGGCTCTTACTCTGTCACTCAGGCAGCTCACTGCAGCCTCAACCTCCTGCGCTTCAGCGGTCTTCTCACTTCAGCCTCCCAAGTAGTTGGGACTACAGGCATGTGCCACATGGCCAGCTTTTTTTTTTTTTTTTGAGATGGAGTCTTGCTCTGTTGCCAGGCTGGAGTGCAGTGGCGTGATCTTGACTCACTGCAATCTTTGCCTCCTGGGTTCAAGCGATTCTCCTGCCTCAGCCTCCCAAGTAGCTGGGATCAGAGGTGTATAACACCATGTCCAGCTAATTTTTGTATTTTTAGTAGAGATGGGGTTTTACCATGTTGGCCAGGATGGTCTCGATCTCTTGACCTTATGATCTGCCTGCCTCGGCCTCCCAAAGTGCTGGGATTAAAGGAGTGAGCCACCCTGCCTGGCCTATCCTGCTAATTTTCAGAAACGTTTTTGCGTTGACAAGGCCTCGCTATGTTGTCCAGGCTGGTCTTAAACTTCTGAGCTCAAGCAATCCTCTTGCCTCGCCTTTCCAAAGTGCTGGGATTACAGGTGTGAGCCACCGCACCTGGGCTTGGTAATAAATTTCACATGACCCAGAAATTGCACACATCGCTCCTGCTTACATTCCATGGTTCAAAACTAGGTGATAGTTGCAAGAGAAGTAGGCAGATGCACACTCAGGAAGAAGGAAATAACAGATTTAGGAGTTGGCTGACAGTCTGCCATTTTGGTATCATATGTTAGCAACAGATCTTCTGTTTTCGGAGATATTATTAGGGACAGAGATCTCCTGATTCAGTAAAAAAACATAAGAAACATTTGGCCTTATTAGCATGAGACCAGTATCTTTTTTTTTTAAATATCACTAGGGTAATAAAAACTTCTTTTGATAATGGAACTAATTGGCTTTCCCATGATGGTGTTTCGTGTTTTCTCTCTAGAAACACATGCTCTCTTTTCTGTTTAGGGCCTTGTCTCGTTTCTTTCTTTCCTTTCTCCTTCCTTGCTCCCTGCCTGCCTTTCCTCTCTCTCTTCCCTCCCTCCCTCTTTCTTTTCTTTTCTTCCTTTCCTCCCTTCCTTTTCCTCCCTCCCTTCGTTCCTTTCTTTCATCAGAATCTCCCTCTGTCACCCAGGCCTGAGTGCAATGGTGTGATCTTGGCTCACTGCAGCCTCTGCCTCCTGGGTTCAAGCGATTCTTATGCCTCCGCCTCCTGAGTAGCTGGGACTAGAGGAGTGCGCTGCCATGCCTGATTTATATTTGTATTTTAGCAGAGACAGGGTTTTACCATGTTGGCCAGGCTGGTCTTGCAGGTGTGAGCCACTGCACCTGGCCTTTCTTTTAAATGGGATAGCTGTAGCAAACTGCTTTGTCTCATTTGTTTGGTCACTTAACAGAATGTCTGGTCTATGGTTCAAGGTTTATTATTCCTAATAATTAGATTCTGAACTAAACTTAGATTTCTATTAATTTATTACCTTTGTCTTCTACCATGGTAGTACATTTTCTGGTTATGTCAGTCACAACACTGCTTTCTGAATTTTTTTCAACCACATTTTGTGTCTAAAAAGACAGAAAAATCACTTGGTTTGTAAGCTACAGAAGTGACTTTTGTCATCAAGAAGCTGTATATATGGGCAACTAGTAAGGAGCATGTAACATGTTAAGTGCCTCTGTGATGCTAGGTAGTAGCCCTGACCCCTGACCCCTGCCTTCTAGAGGTTGGCTCTTTGAGATTAGGATACATAAATCCCAAGGGGGACATTCTTCCAGTAACCGATCAAGGACTTCAGTCACTAAATTTCCCAAGAGAGAAATGTGGACAGCTAAAATTTGAAGCCTTACTGAGAAGATAAGAGACCACTGTTCATGACCTATAGCTTTGAAGAGAATAGTCATGTTATAGTGGGGGACCAATACTGCTAGAATTACGGAAGTTACCTGGCTTTGGGGAGGGCCGTGATCAAAATGGATGTTTATTATGGCAGAAAGTGAAAGGCAGACTCCCAGTTGAATTGAAAAAGCTGTTTGGTCAGCTCAGGCCTTCTCTGGCTGGGGCCCTGCATCTTCTGGATCAGGTCTTCCTAGAAGTAACCAGCGTCCTGTATTGTTCCTTAGAAGCAGGAGACATTGTTCATAGCCCTTTGGTGTTTTACTGTTGCAGCTGTCTGATGATCCTATAGTTAGATCATCCCAACTCAGTGTTGCTTTGGTTTTGTGACAAAGACATATTAGTGAGGGATTGAGCAGGCAGACAATACTTTGCTTAGATCAGCATTTACTTCCAAAGGTCAGTAGCACCTTCTTTCCTAGGATTGGTATGTATCTTCCTTCTTTTGTTTCGTTTGGCTACTTAGTATAGCTTTCTGTTTAAGTGGAGAGAAGAGCATTAGGGGCGTTGAGATCCAAAATTACATAGAAAATTATGCTGCCTGGCATTGTGAACACAATGAGAATAGAAAAAAAGATCCCACAAGAGAGGACTGGTGAAACTATGTATGCGTTCTAGGCTGACTTGGTTTATAAAGCATTGTTCTTTAATTTCATTAGTGTGACCAAGACAGTCATGCAAAGCATTCTTTCTTAGGACTTTTACTCTAAGAAAGGAGTCTGAATTCTAAGCCCCATTTCTTTCTTGCTGAGCAGTTCTCCCTATTGCCAGGGTTGAGATGATCTACTTTTGATGGCAGTTCCCAAATTGCCTTCAGGGATCTCCACGGGGAGCAAGAGGTTCAGTGGGGCCTGTCAAGTGTTACACAAGGATACATTACCATGCATGTGTCTCCGTGTTTCTCATTCACATCTTGTTTCCCCCTGAGCATCTCTATGTTGCAGGTTCTCACCAGAAAATACAGAACTTCTTACAACTTTAGGATTACTCTACTTACAGGTAACGAAAACTCTTGACTCATTCATGCATTGATGTTAGAAATGCTTTTGGGTTTGTGTGTCTGGTGGTTTTCCTGCATTTTGGTGTTTACCTTACTAAAGGTCAAAGTACATGAACTACACTCTCTATTTGATAGTCTTTGCTAAAGGAATTAATTTCTGCATTTAAATTGGAAGTAATTCTATTTTACCTTAGTGCAATTATAATTCTTATCTAGGCTGGGCGTAGTGTCTCATGCCTGTAATCCCAGCACTTTGGGAGGCTGGTGGATCACTTGAGCGCTGGAGTTAGAGACCAGTCTTGGCAAAATAGGGAGACCCTGTCTCTACAAAAAATAAAAAAATTAGCCAGGCATGATGACATGTGACTGTAATCCCAGCTACTTGGGAGGCTGAAATGGGAGGATTGCTTGAACTTGGGAGGCAGAGGTTGCAGTGAGCTGAGATTGTGCCACTGCACTCCAGCCTGGGTGACATAGCCAGACCCCATCTCAAAAAAAAAAAAAAAAAAAAAAATTCTTATGTAACCGGGGAAACAGCATATATGAGAAATAACTCTAGTGTTGGGGGGGTTGTTACTTTGTTGTAAGGAGAGAAACTGATACAAGCAAGTACTTCTTAAGGCTTTGGGGCAAAGCCATTTCTGTTGATCTTTCTTCTCAGCCAGGGCCTTATTGGAAAGAGAAGGCAAAACATACTTTATCTAGAATAAGAAGTCTTCTGTCCCCTCCACATTCCTGAATGTGAATGGGATTCTTGTAGCTAATGGATTCTCTGGCTGACGATCCAGGGCCAAGGTATCCAAGAGGCCTTTCCCCATCTCCAACATACACATTTGCCAAGTTCCTTGTTCAGCTGATTCTGCCTTCAGAATCTATGGTGGCCTTTATGTCAATTACGTTTTTCCTTAAAAGGAATTAGGAGCTTAACCCTGGGTCTTCCTGGCCTTTGGCTTGGGAGGTTGGCCCCATGGGAGATGAGGATACCCAGCTCACTTTCTGCCAAGAGGCATCAATTTGGAACAGTACTAGTGTGGCAGAGATGGTTCCTATCAAATAGATACTTTGACCTTATCAGGGGACAAATTAACGAAAATAGAAGGAAAACCATGACTGTGGGGATATTTAGTTTTTTTTTTTATTATCTGGTAACTGTAGCTGCGTGTTTTTTTTTTTTTTTTGGTCAAGAGAACTCAAAAACGCCAGGGCATTTCTGTTCTGGGTGTAGTTGACCAGACTTTAACTGCCATCCCCTTGCTGATATAAATTGTCTTTTTTTTTTTTTCCCCCCCAAGCTCGGCATTTACCAGAAGGCATTTGAACATCTTGGCAATGCACTGACTTATGATCCTACCAACTACAAGGTATCGCAGGCTGTGAAGGCTCTGGCCTTCATATAGGTGGTCCCATTGCTCCTAGAGGTGATCTGACCCTGGAAAGCAAAGGAATAGCTTCTTCAATTTGAATACCTGAGGAATAGAAAAAATATAAATAAAAGGTGGCTCCTCTTATTTGAAAATCTTGTCAAGTATGCTCAACTTCTAAAAATGCACATTTGTTATAACAGACGTGTAAGCCCTGCAGAAAGCAACATCATAGTGCTACTAAAACTTAGGTATTAACATAGGAAATTAGCAATGCCTTCACAACTATTGTAAAAAATAAATCTGCTGGCTTGTTGGCTTATGCCTGTAATTCCAACACTTTGGAATGCTGAGGCAGGAGGATCACTTGAGGCCAGGAGTTCAAGACCAGGCTGGGCAACACAGTGAGACCCCCATCTTTACAAAAAAAATTATTAACCAGGCATGGTGGCACACAGCTGTAGTCCTAGCTACTCAGAAGGTAAAAGAGGAAAGATCACTTGAGCCTAGTAGTTTGAGGCTACAGTGGGCTGTGATGGCACCACTGTACTCTAGCCTGGGTCAGAGTGAGATCCTGTCTCTAAAAAGAAATAATAATAATGATGTTGAAATGACTTCTAGAGTCCTGATTTGATACTACAATGTTTGTCTAGATGTGACTAGGAATGAGAAGGGATAGCATCAAATGGATGAATATCATTGAGGAGATACAGCAAGACAAGCTGTTTATTGAAGGATACAAACGGAATTCTGATTTAGGAGTCATACTAGCTTGTCAGCTCCCCATCTTGATACTTTTCCTTAGAGAAATGAAAGGACTGGGCTTGTGAAGCCTAAAGCTGACTCACCCTCTGTTGTATGGTAGAAAGAAATGTACCTTAAGTAGTCATGTATGGGTGTATTTCAGGTGTCTATAACACTTGGTGTACCAAATAAAGGCTGCAGAGAACAGATTAGTGGAATTTTTTTACTTACAGGACCCTGGTATTCATTCTGAAATACTGACTTTCCTGGCTAGAAGTAGGAAACAAATTAGATGGGTAAAGCAAGAAACATTTTGTCTTTTTTTTTTTTTTTTGAGATGGAGTCTCACTCTGTCACCCAGGCTGGAGTGCAATGGCATGGTCTTAGCTCACTGCAATCTCTGCCTCAGCCTCTTGAGTAGCTGGGACTGTAGGTGTGTGCCACTAAACCCAGCTAATTTTTGTATTTTTAGTAGAGATGCGGTTTCACTATGTTGGCCAGGCTGGTCTTGAACTCCTGACCTCGTGATCTGCTTGCCTTGGCCTCTCAGAGTGCTGGAGTTACAGGCATGAGCCACTGCGCCTGGCTCTGTGTGTGCGTGTGTGTGTGTGTGTGTGTGTGTGTGTGTGTGTGTGTGTGTGTGGCCATAGTGTAGGGTGCAAGAACATGTCTCAGGAACATTTGTCCCAATAGCTTGGATACATTATTTATGTCCCTGGAAGAAATTTTTCAGTCCCATCTGTGCTGCTGGGCCTGCTGAGTGTCTGTAGACTCAGGAAGGCTGCCTCACTGCGATAGCCTTTTGGGAATGACTGAATTACTTTCTACGTGCCATGTTTTCAGGCCATCTTAGCAGCAGGCAGCATGATGCAGACCCACGGGGACTTTGATGTTGCCCTCACCAAATACAGAGTTGTGGCTTGTGCTGTTCCAGAAAGCCCTCCACTCTGGAATAACATCGGAATGTGTTTTTTTGGCAAGAAGAAGTATGTGGCGGTGAGTGTCCCTCATGTTCTTTGCATTCATACATATGATTATTGGGTCTGCTTAGCTTGTTCCAGTCCCTCATTGAGTGCTGCTTCTCTCCCATAGGCCATCAGCTGCCTGAAACGAGCCAACTACTTGGCACCCTTCGATTGGAAGATTCTGTATAATTTGGGCCTTGTCCATTTGACCATGCAGCAGTATGCATCAGCTTTTCATTTTCTCAGTGCGTCCATCAACTTCCAGCCAAAGATGGGGGAGCTCTACATGCTCTTGGCAGGTAAGAAACATTTATATGGAAAAGTCTGCCATCTGTACTGAGGGAAAAATGGATTAGAATCTTAGGAGATCAGTGGCTGTCTCATAGGAGCTTCCCTTGGAGATCCTATATGAATCTGTATTACTGTCCTGGAGCATGAAGAAATAGAAAAAGAGGACAAAGGAACTTGGTTGTTTCTGACTTGGGGCAGTTTCATTCAGAGAACAACAGGTTAAATAAAGATCATCCCTTGTTCACTTTTTACCAATTTTTTTCCTCTTGCCTTGACAATTCATTTATGTATATATTGAATCCAACTAAGTTCCAGATAGCAAGTGTTAAGAACTTGGGTTTTAGGTGGGGACCCTGCCTCTGCTATTTATTGTATGTACCTAGGGCTGGTGTGAGGATTGCATGAATAATAGTGGTTTTGTTGAAATACTGATTTTTGACTACTGTTGGTTTGATTGTGGTTATATAACTGGTCTCTTATTATCAGGATTGTTGTTACTATAATTGGCCCCTAGGTGGTAGTTCCAAGTCAAGCGACCTTGTACTGAAACCCTTATCTCTTCTGAGCATGTTACACAGAATGCCTTTCTCTTCCTGAAACTCCATTTTATGCCATGCAAATACTAAAATTTATCAGAAGTTAGAATTAATCACTTTAAAAACGATGCATAACCATTTAAAGTACTGACTAGTTTTCCTTATAGCCTTCCAGTCTCATTTACTTAACGAATGTAAAACCCAGAGCAGATTTCCAAATCCTCATTTGGCAGTGGTCTTCCAGCGGCTTTTTATTCCTTATTGTGGGGTTCTTATTTATAAGAGAAAGCTTACAAAAGCAGTTGAGTCATAGTTATTTGAGGGTTGTCTGAATAGAAAGATAATTTTTTTTAAAAAAAACATTTTATTATTTACTCAGATATGGTATGGGCAACACATCAGAAGACAACTGCCATTGGAAAGATAGTCTGTTACAATACCTGAGAAGGAGGGCATGCCACAGGATGCAGGGCCATATGGGGAGGCACGGGGTCAGTTAGGAGGTGGAGGGAGCAAGGGGTATGAGAAGAAATGCCCTCCCTGGGGCAAGACCGATAAAGCAGGCTAAGCAGATTGATTGATTGGCAAATTTGAATAATTTCAGTGGGCTCTGGGTTATAGGGCTGTCTCTAGGTGTCTGGTACCTGACCCTCGGTGACTAAGACTGGGGAGTATTGGCCCAGTGTCAGAGCCAGATAAAGGAGGCAGTTGAGAATATGGACTCTGTATTGGTTGGTCTGCATACAGAGGGCAGTCTTGTAGGGATTATATCTAGGAATAAACTGACCCTGGGAGGGGTAGTCTTCATAGGGTCAGTAAGGCCTCAGATGTCAAACCATCGGGATAAAAAGGCTAAAGTAGGGTGTGGTGGTATGCATCTGGAGTCCTGCCTACTTGGGGGGCTAAAGCAGGAAGTTTGCTTGAGCCCAGGAGTTGGGAGTCTAGCCTGGGCAACACAGACTCCATCTCTCTTTTTAAAATTGTATTTTAGGTTCAGGGGTACATGTGCATTTTGTTATACAGGCACATGTGTCATGGGGGTTTGTTGTACAGATTATTTCATCACCCAGGTACTAAGCCTAGTGCTCAATAGTTTGTTTTTTTCTGGTCCCCCCACTTACCCTCCACCTTCCCCTCTACCTCAGATAAACTCCATCCAGTGTCTGCTGTTTTCCTCTGTATCTCCATGCGTGTTCATCATTTAGCTCCGACTTATAGTGAGAACATGCAGTATTTGGTTTCCTGTCCTGCATTAGTTTGCTAAGGAGGATGGCCTCCAGTTCCATCTACGTTGCTGCAAAGGACATGATCTTGTTCTTTTGTATGACTGTAGTATTCCATGGTGTATATTTACATTTTGTTTATCCAGTGTACTATTAATGGGCATTTAGGTTGATTTCATGTGCTGTCATAGTGCTACAGTGCACAAAAATGCATGTGTCTTTATGGTGGAACAATATATATTCTTTTGGACATATTCCCAGTAATGGGATTGCTGTGTCTAATGGTAGTTCTGTTTTTAGCTCTTTGGGGAATTGCCACACTGCTTTTCACAGTGGTTAATTTACACTCCCATCAACAGTGTATAAGCATTCCCTTTTCTCTGCAGCCTCGCATCTGTTACATTTTGAGTTTTTAGTAAGTCATTCTGACTGCTGTGAGATGGTGTCTTATTGTGGTTTCGATTTGCATTTCTCTAATCAGTGACAGAGCTTTTTTTCATATACTTGTTGGCTGCATGTATGTTGTCTTTTGAAAATTGTTTGTCCTTTGCCCACTTAAATAAGGTTGTGTTTTTCTTGTAAATTTGCTTAAGTTCCTTATAGATCCTGGACACTAGACCTGCACGGTTTGCAAATGCTTTCTCCCGTTTTCTAGGTTGTCTGTGTACTGTGTTAATAGTTTCTTTTGGATAGCTGGATTCTGATGGGACATAGAAATGTAAACAGCCACGACGTAAGGCATAACAGCAATGCCAACTTTACAAAACAGAGATGGCATTCACACTGGACTCTGAACAACAGCTAGAATGGAATAGCACAGAATGGCCGAGGAGCCACTGTGAACCAAGGCATGCAGCCACGAAACTGCAGTGTCCCTTGCTGTTAGTGGGCAAAAGTGTTAGAGAATATGATGGGAGATGAGTCAGGAAAGATATTCTGGGGTCAGATTATGGATGTCATGAGTACAGTGCAAAGTCTTTACCTTAGAGGCCATGTTTGTCCAACTGAATTCCTAGATCTCTTCTTAGGTGCGTGGTAGGAGTGAGTGCATAGCTGGTGAGGTGGTGGAATGGGCATGGCTTCCAGAGCAGCTGTTTCCGTTTTATATCTTAAGTGTCAAGGAAATAACTGATTTTAAAACGTGGGGAGAGTGTTTTATTGCTAAATAAAAACTTAAAGATCATGGTTATAGATATGAGGAGCCAGTGAGGATTCCTAAGTAGGATGGACACGTGGTTACTTTGTAAGTCAGTGAGATACCTGGTGGCACTGTGGAAAGTGGAATGGAGGAAGGTGGGGGCATTGGCACTGGGGGATAAATGGAAAGCCTGGGACTACTTGGGCCTGAACAAGGGCAGTGTCGGAAACGAAACTGCAAAAAAAAAGGATGCAGAGAACTCGGCAACTGCTGGACTATAGAAGGGATCGCTGAAGATGCAACAGGCATCTGAGCTGATGGATTTAGTAATCTCTGGTGCCAGGAGCTGAGAGGGGGAAAAAGTTTGCTTTGAAGGCAGTCTTAATGTTCCTTTTGTTTTCTAAGTTGAGCTCTCCAGCTGCAGTGCTTTCTCTGTTGCAGTGGCTCTGACCAATCTGGAAGATATAGAGAATGCCAAGAGAGCCTACGCAGAGGCCGTCCACCTGGATAAGTATGTGGTTTGTTTAGAATGGTACTGGGGGGGGGTTGGACTCTCCAAAGGCATGAAGTGGTGCCATAGCGTCAGCCCAGCTGTTCCTCTATGGCAGTACACGGCAGGCCTCAGTGTGGAAGGATGTGGCTCCTAAGTACGTGGTGGCTCAGTAGGAACTGACACTGAGAAAATGTTTCCAGTCCCAAACTGAGTAATCGGGAAGCCAGAGAAAGTCAGGGCTGGCAGTGGGCTTGGGTTGCTGATAGCTATGGGCTAGCTGGAATATCAGTGGGACTCTGGGCTGTTTAACTGAAGGTAAACTTGACTCTTCCAGGATTTTACTCCACTGGCATCTGCTACACAGCAGGGTAGAGATCCCTTTTTCAACCCTGGCCTAGATGGTCTCTGTTGAGGGCTGAGATGTCAGACTTGGTCCTAATACCAGCTTTGCTCGTTAGGCCATTCATTCCTTGATTCTTCTCCACAGGTCTGCTTAGCCTGGAGAAATCTCTACTTAACCAGTTTTGTTTTGTTTTTGTGTAATGAGAAGGATCTCTAAATGACCATTTGTTGCAGAGCCTGCGGTTCCATAGAGTCCCTGTCTGTCTGCCACAGGTGTAACCCTTTAGTAAACCTGAACTATGCTGTGCTGCTATACAACCAGGGCGAGAAGAGGAGCGCCCTGGCCCAGTATCAGGAGATGGAGAAGAAAGTCAACCTACTCAAGGACAGTAGCTCTCTGGAATTTGACTCTGAGGTATGTCTTTTATTAGTTCCCAAGAGTCTTAAGTAAGCTCTCAGGAGACTTAAGCCCAAATAATCCAAATCCAAGGTATTACACATCTATGGCTCTTCTGGCTGTGATGTTCCGGGCAGCATCAGTTCATCAATAACAGCCTGAGAAAAACTTTCCTAGAATAATAAAGGAAATTCAGGCTTACTGAATCCAACTCATCAAAGTTGAGGTCTGTGTCTATCTGTCGCTTCCTCCTATTTCACTTCTTGTAGTAAATGCAGTTTAGCCCAGTAATCCACCAGGCTTGAATTTTTGGGTTTTGAGCTCCTGTGTGAACCACCCTGTCATCCATTAAAGGCGATCTATATTCTCTGCTGTTTGATAAGTACTTCCTGCCTCAACTGCTAGGACAAGGAGACACTATTTCGGCTAAAACCCCGGGTGGAAGACCAAAGAAGTGGGTTGGCTTGTCTCTAACGGTCATGCTTTTGATTCTTTTACTTCTTTTGCGGGCACAAGATGGTGGAGATGGCTCAGAAGTTGGGAGCTGCTCTCCAGGTTGGGGAGGCACTGGTCTGGACTAAACCAGTTAAAGATCCCAAATCAAAGCACCAGACCACTTCAACCAGCAAACCTGCCAGTTTCCAGCAGCCTCTGGGCTCTAATCAAGCTCTAGGACAGGCAATGTCTTCAGCAGCTGCATACAGGACACTCCCCTCAGGTAGGATCATGCAGAGCTCCATGAAAGCCTAGCAGGTACAAGCCACATGTGTCAGCAATGAGATCGTATCTTTCAGAGAGGTACTCTTCAGACTCATAACATGTCCAATTTACTTTTGGCCACAAGGGGAGAAAAAAACCACGATGGCCAGATGGGCACTTGTTTCCTTAAGGTGGGCTATGTAGTAGGTAACAGCTGCTCAGACTTGGTTGGATGGTCAATACACTGGTCTATTCAATTTTAGCAATATGTTACTAAGTATATCCTGTTATGCTGTGTTGAAAGATTTCTTTCAGTCAAGTTTGACTCATTGAAGGCAAACTTGACTGTTGCTTTCTCAGTCGTAGTCTTCCCTCATAGCTAATGGGTCAGTCCCACTAGTTCCAGAAAATATGAGGTTTCCTCTTGAACTCTAACAGCAAAAAATGATTTCTTCTGAAATTGTGGAACTGAGGATTCAAGTTTTTATTTTGTTACTAGGTGCTGGAGGAACATCCCAATTCACAAAGCCACCATCTCTTCCTCTGGAGCCAGAGCCTGCCGTAGACTCAAGTCCATCTGAAACATCCGAACAAATAAGAGAGAAGTAAGAATAGAATGACCCCAAAGTAGTGTTTTTTTGGGTGAGGATAATGCTGGATTAGGAAAGGTGACATGACACAGGCAGAGTAGCAGTCACCACAGAATTAAAACACAGAACACAGTGTGTTTATGATCACAAGGAGCCAGCAGATGAACCTAAGATCCTTCCTTCCTACCTGGTACTAGCATTTGAGATCGGAAACCCTCCATTGCCCCATAAGCCAGGAAACGGTGAAAAGACAACATAGTTCAAGAACTGGGAACAAGAGGCTGTATGTAGTTCTCAGTAAGGTTATATGATGCAGTTTGCTTTCAGAAGGACATTTATCCCCTAGCTGACTGACCCCTTCCTTAGTTCAGGGAACAGCTGGGACAGACCTCTGCTGAGTAGCCCTGTGATGACAAAACTTGGGTTTAACTGGGACGATCCTCAGGTTGTGGGGTTTATTAGTCTCCAAGGCAAACACAAATACCGTATTAATAATCCAACTTTAATAGCATAAATTTAAAAGAAAAAATAAAAGCTCTGTAAGTTGAGGCCCAGCCTGGTGAGTATTACAGCTGCCTTTGCCCAAAGGGAATCCAGAACAAGTCCCTCCCTGTATTTGTTCTTGAGAGGAGTCGGTCTAGAAGCCAGATCCTATCAGTATCATGAGGAGCAGCCCAGGGCTTGTCTGGCTCAGCACCAAGGATTCTAAAAGGTTTCTTAGACAAGTAATTGTTATTGAAGACAGTCAGTGAAAACCACTGACCAGATGCTGTCAACATTCTATATCTTTTTTTGGAATAAAGATTATGTATCATTCCTTTGGGGAAAATTGTTACTCAGGTATAAAAACAAGAGATTACAATAAAAACTTAAAAGAACCTATGATCACAGTCTTCCCTGTTTCTAAGCCTATTTTGAAATTGGAGTTGGAACCTTAAGGCCAAGTTCCTGCTTGGTACAGGCATGGCCTCTGCAGCAGCCCTGATGCTGCAGCTTTGATGTAGATGTAGGCCAGCAATTTGGTTACTAAGGGCCAGTCCCCATTTTGCACTGAAAGTGCCCTTTAATCACCATAATTTAAAGATAGAAAACTGACCTACTGCCAAACCAAACTACGTTATTTTATTACAGGGTCTGTTTTGACATTGAAGCAGCAGCTAGAACTGAGGAAGAGCCCCTTCATTTCTTGCATCGCAAAAAGTAACAGAAGTGATGCTCTTGTCATTCAGCTGGTAGTATGTGGCAAACTTGGATTTGTACCCTGAACACTTGAGAACACTTGTATTAGCATGGAGTCCAGTGCATTGGAATGAAATGGTCTATGAAACTGAAAAGGTCTTGGTGAAAAATGAGATGGAGAGGAGAGATTTAGGAGCTAAAATCAACAGGAATTGGGGATTGACTGGATGTGGCAGGTTAAGAATAGGCTGTGGGTTGGGTACCCGTTTTCGGGGCTTAGATAACCAGAGACAATAAAGGAATATTGATTGAGGGTTGGTTGTAGAATCTAGTTTTGGATGTTTAAGATATCCAAATGATGATATCCATCAGACACCTGAATAGCTGGATTTCAGGAGTGAAACCTGGTTTGAAGATAAAGATTCAGGAGTAGGCCAGGTATGGTGGCTCACAACGTGTAATCCCAGCACTTTGGGAGGCCAAGGCCAGAGGATCACTTGAACCTAGGAGTTTGAGATCTGCCTGGGCAAGATGGCTCAGACCATGTCTAGGAAAAAAGTAAAAAGTTAGGTGTGGTGATATGTGCCTGTATTTTCAGCTGTTTGGGAGACGGAGGCCAGAAGATCACTTGAGCCTAGGAATTTGAGGTGGCAGTGAGCTATGATCATGCTACTGCACTCCAGCCTGGTAAAGAAAGCAAGACCCCCATCTTAAAAAAAGAAAAATATTTTTTTTAAGATTCAGGAGTCATTTAGATTTTGGGGATCATCAAAACCATAGATTTGAAAGGAGTCATCCATGGAAAGCTAGGAATAAGTCAACAGGCAACCAAAGAAGGAAAATAAGTATTTAGAGGGAGAGGCAGAAAAGCCCACAAAAAAGACAGAAGCATAGGATACAAGAGAAAAACGAGGAGAGTAGTACTATGGGAAACCAAGGAAGAAAGATTTGGGAAGGGAATGGTCAGCCTCATTGAACCCTTCCAACAGAGGTACTGTCTCCTCATTTTACAGAGGAGAAAGCTGAAGTTAGGAGAGGCAAAACAAATTTTCCAAGGTAAGTGGCAGGACCAGGATTTAAATCTAGGTCTGGATGCAAAGCTCTTGCTCTTTACCATCAATAGTCAAGCAGTGATGTACCTTTGATAAAGACTTGAAGACTGAATGAGTAAGTACTGGACTACTACAAAAGCTTTTGGATATAGAGGCAAGAGAGGTTTTTCAGAGGACAGAACCATATTCATTATGCTGATCTCAGAAACTTTTAATATTTGGGGACAGAAGGGTAAAAAGATGGTCTTTTTTTCTTTAAGTATAGCATGGTGAAATGAGAGAATAGAAGAGCAGGGCTTTTGAGTTTTTCCACACTCCTTGGGGGCTAGATGGTGCTTTGCTTCCAGGACAGCAGTCAAGAAGCAATGCTCTCCACATTATTTTTTTTTTTTTTGAAGAAAATCTAGCTGGGTGCGGCGGCTCACACCTGTAATCCCAGCATTTTGGGAGGCTGAGGTAGAAGGATCACAAGATCAGGAGAGATTGAGACCATCCTGGCTAACACAGTAAAACCCTGTCTTTACTAAAAATACAAAAATTAGCTGGGCATGCCTGTAGTCCCAGCTACTCCGGGGGCTGAGGCAGGAGAATTGCTTTGACCCGGGAGGTGGAGGTTGCAGTGAGCTGAGGTCATGCCATTGCACTCCAGCGTGGGTGACAGAACGAGGCTCCGTTTAAAAAAAAAGAAAAAAAAAAATCAGGCCCAAATTAAACTCTACTAGGGTGTGTAGGGCCAGTTCTTTTGGGCATGTGAATTTGCAATTTTTTTTAAGATGGGGTTTCACCATGATGGCCAGGCTGGTCTTGAACTCCTGGCTTCAGGTGATCCACCCACCTCGGCCTCCCAAAGTGCTAGGATTACAGGCGTGAGCCACCGCGCCCGGCTGTGAATTTGCAATTTCTCATTCACTCCGGTGAGATAGGAGCTATTCTAATTCCTAGTATGGGGGTTGGTTGCTCATGTCATCAGAATGTTTAACAGAATTAGGAAAATGAAACCGAGAATATAATCATAGCTATGGATGTGGTTTTAGATTATTGAAAAAGAGAGGCAGGAAAGTAGAAGTATGAACTAGCAATGAGAAAAAAATACCCTTCTTGCTGAATAATATTAGAGAAAACTGTGGATTCCAAAGACAGTAAACTTTGGAGTATGTTACTACGATTATTTTGTTTTCAAGGAAAGATCACTATTGTCTGATAATGGCTGAGTAGCTCATGTTGGACCAGTCTTTCCACAAATAACAAATGTAGTACATGTGGGTAAATATAAAATACTCTCTTGGTTTAACTTTTAAAAAATAGGTATGATTGTTCAAAGAAAAAATACCACAGTGTATTGTGAGGCTGAACATAAATAAAGGTAACATAACAACTATAAAGCATATATGGTTGCAACATTTTGATATTTTATGTAGTGGGGCACAAAACTAATGCTAAATAGTTTGTGAAAAGTTGAGCATGGTCCTAGCCAGAGCAATCAGACAAGAGGAAGAAAGGGCATCCAGATCAGTAAAGAGGAAGTCAAAGCTGTCGTTTGCTGTTGACATGATCTGATACCTAGAAAACCCTAATGACTTCCAAAAAGCTCCTAGAACTGGTAAGTGAATTCAGCGAAGTTTCAGGATACAAAATTAATATACATAAATCAGTAGTCCTGCTACACACCAACAGCAACCAAGCCAATAGCAACCAAGATAAGAAATCAAGAACCCAACCCCTTTTATAATAGCTACAAAATAACAAAAGAATAACAACTTAGGAATATACTGAACTAAGGAGGTGAAAGACCTCTACAATGAAAACTACAAAACACTGCTAAAGAAATCACAGATGATAAACAAATGGAAATACATCTCATGCTCACAGATGGGTAGAATCAATATTGTGAAAATTACCATACTGCCAAAAGCGTTCTACTAATTCAGTGCAATTCCCATCAAAATCCCAATATCATTCTTCACAGAATTAGAAAAAACCATCCTAAAATTCATAGGGAACCAAAAAAGAGCCTGCATAGCCAAAGCAAGACTAAGTAAAAAGAACAAATAATGGAGGCATCACATTACCTGACTTCGAAATATATAACAAGGCCATAGTCACCAAAACAGTTTGGTACTGGTATAAAATCAGGCATGTAGACCAATGGAACAGAATAGAGAATTCATAAATAAAACCAAACACTTAAAATCAACTGATCTTCGGCAAAGCAAACACTAAAAAAGTGGGGAAAGGATGCCCTATTCAACAAATGGTGCTGGGATAATTGATTGGCAAGCCACATGTAGAAGAATGAAACTGAGTCCTCATCTCTCACCTTATACAAAAATCAACTCAAGATGGATCAAAGACTTAAATCTAAGACCTGAAACCATAAAAAATTCTAGAAGATAACATTGGAAAAATCCTTCTAGACATTGGCCTGGGCAAAGACTTCATGACCAAGAACCCAAAAGCAAATTAAACAAAACAAACAGTGAGACTTAATTAAACTAGAAAGTTTCTGTACAGCAAAAGAAATAATCAGCAGAGTAAACAGACAACCCACAGAGCAGGAGAATGCAATCTATACATCTGAAGAACTAATATCCAGAATCTACAAGGAACTCAAATCAGCAAGAAAAAAAAAAATCCCATCAAAAAGTGGGCTAAGGACATGAACAGACACTTCTCAAAAGAAGATATACAAATGGCCAACAAACATGAAAAATTGCTCAATTTTTTGGCTAAAGATTATGGTACCACCTTACTGCCACAAGTATGGCCATAGTCAAAAAAATCAAAAAATAATAGATGTTGGTATGGATGTGGTAAAAAGTGAATACTTTTACATTGTTGGTGGGAAAGTAAACTAGTATAACCACGGTGGAAAACAGTGTGGAGATTCCTTAAAGAACTAAAAGTAGATCTACCATTTGATCCATCTGTACCACTCCTGGGTATCTTACCCAGAAGAAAAGACATCATTATATGAAAAAGATACTTGCACATGCTTGTTTACAGCAGCAATTTGCAATTGCAAAAATATGGAACCAGCCCAAATGCCCATCAATTGATGAGTAAGTAAAGAAATTGTGGCTCACGCCTGCAATCCCAGCACTTCGGGAGGCCAAGGCAGGCAGATCACCTGAAGCCGGGAATTTGAGATCAGCCTGGCCGACATGGTGAAACCCTATCTCCACTAAAAATAGAAGAATTAGCCAGGTGTGGTGGCTCACGCCTCTAGTCCCAGCAAGTCAGGAGGCTGAGGCAACAGGATTGCTTGAGCCCAGGAGTTTGAGGCTGCAGTGAGCTAGGATGGCACCACTGCACTCCAGCCTGAACAACAAAGGGAGACCTTGTCTGTCTCTGTCTGTCTGTCTGTCTGTCTCTCTCTCTCTCTCTCTCTCTCTCTCTCTCACACACACACACAGAGCAACTTATAAGTCAATAAAGAAAAAAGAAATAGAAAATATTTTGAACTAAATGATAATGAAAACAAAATGTGTAGGATTCAGTTAAAAGCAGTGCTTAGAGGGAAACTCAGAATTGTAAATGCCTCTATCAGAAGAAAGGAGAAAATCAGTGATACAGGTTTCCGCCTTAAGCTAGAAAAAGTAGAGAAAAATAAACCCAAAGTAAGCAGAACAAGCAAACATATTAAAGAAAAATTTGAGAAGCCCCAAATTCTATGGGAAAAAAAATTATGATAAATCCCACCTATAGCTGGGTGCAGTGGGTGGCTCCTGCCTGTAATCCCAGCACTTCGGGAAGGGAGGACTGCTTGAGCCCGTGAGTTTTCGAGACTAGCCTGGGTAACAGGGAGATCTACATCTCTACAAAAGAATTAAAAAAATAAAAAATTAGCAGGGCATGGTGTCACATACCTGTGGTCCCAGCTACTTGGGAGATTGAGGTGGGAGGACTGCTTGAGCCCTGGAGATTGAGGCTGCAGTGAGCCACAATTGTGCCACTGGACTTCATCCTGGGCAATAGAATGAGACCCTCTCTTTAAAAACAACAACAACAACAAAACAATCCCCAGCTAAACTGATCAAGAAAAAGACAAATTACCAATATCGGGAATGAAAGCAGGTATAACATTACAGATTCTGCAGACATGAAAAAGATATGGGAATGTTATGAGCAATTTTACAATAATAAACCTGACAAATGCAACAGACAAACAAATGCAATAGATAAACATCTGAAAAATACAAAATACCGCTGGGTGTGGTAGCATATGCCTGTAATCCCAGCTACTCAGGAGGCTGAGGCAGGAGAATTGCTTGAACCCGAGAGGTGGAGGTTGTGGTGAGCCGAGATCCGCCATCGCACTCTGGTCTGGGTGACAGAGCAAGACTCCATCTCAAAAACAAACAAAAATACCAAAACAGAAACAAGATGAAACGTAAAATCTTAAGTCCTTTTAAAGAAACTGTATTTGTAAATCAAAAGTTATCCTTTAAAGCAAACTCCTGGCTCAGATGATTATGCTGGTAAATTCTGTCAAACATTTATGGGGTTAAATAAATTCAACCTTACAAAAATTTTCAGAAAATAGGGGCAACTACTTCTTACTTATATGAGGCTAGCATAACTCTGATATCAAAACTGGACCGAAGACATTATAAAACAAAACTATAGACTATTACCCTGCATGAACATAGTTCAAAAATCTTCGGCAAAATATGAGCAAATCCAGCAATACATAAAAATGTGAATACGTAAATCATGACCAAGTTGGAGTTAACCCAGGAGCCTAAGCTTGGTTTAGTATGGCGGGTGGATCACGAGGTCAAGAGATGGAGACCATCCCGGTCAACATGGTGAAACCCCGTCTCTACTAAAAATACAAAAAATCAGCTGGGCATGGTGGCGTGTGCCTGTAATCCCAGCTACTCAGGAGGCTGAGGCAGGAGAATTGCCTGAACCCAGGAGGCGGAGGTTGCGGTGAGCCGACATCGCGCCATTGCACTCCAGCCTGGGGTAACAAGAGCGAAACTCCGTCTCAAAAAAAAAAAAAAAAAAAAAAAAAAGAAAACCAAAGTACTCACATGCATTATGAAAAGTCGTATCATTTTAGTAGATACAGAAAAAAAAAATTTTTTTTTTTTTTGAGACAGAGTCTTGCTCTGTCACCCAGGCCAGAGTGCAGTGGTGCAATCTCAGCTCACTTCAACCTCTGCCTCCTGGGTTCAAGTGGTTCTCCCACCTTAGCGTCTCAAATAGCTGGGACCACAGGTGTGTGCCACCAGGCCCAGCTGATTTTTGTATTTTTTGGTACAGACAGGGTTTTGTCACGTTGGCCAGGCTGGTCTCAAAGTCCTGGCTTCAAGTGATCCATGTGCCTTGACCCCCCAAAATGCTGGGATTGCAGGTATGAGCCACCACACCTGATAAGCAATTTTTTTTGAGAAAGTTCTCACTGTTGCCCAGGCTGGAGTGCAGTGGTACAAACGTGGCTCACTGCACCCTTAAATTCCTGGGCTCAAGTGATCTTCCTGCCTCAGACTCCCAAGTAGCTGGGACCACAGGCATGCGCCACCATGCCCAGCTAATTTTTTTTTTTTTTTGAGATGGAGTTTTGCTCGTTACCCAGGCCGGAGTGCAATGGCATGATCTCGGCTCACTGCAACCTCCGCATCCTGGGTTCAGGCAATTCTCCTGCCTCAGCCTCCTAAGTAGCTGGGATTACAGGCACACGCCACCATGCCCAGCTGATTTTTTGTATTTTTAGTAGAGACGGGGTTTCACCGTGTTGACCAGGATGGTCTCGATCTCTTGACCTCGTGATCCACCCGCCTCTGCCTCCCAAAGTGCTGTGATTACAGGCTTGAGCCACCGCACCCGGCCCTAATTTTTTTTTTTTTTTAAGAGATGGTGTCTCACTTTGTTGCTCAAACTAGAAAAAAAATAAATTTTTATAAAGCCATCAATGCCATGTATGGTGATTCACACCTGTATTCCAGCACTTTGAAAACTTAGAGGCAGAAGGATCACTTGAAGCCAGGATTTCAAAACCAGCCCAGGCAACACGGTAAGACCCCATCCCTATAAAAAAATTTACAAGAAAAATTAGCTGGGTGTGGTGGTGCATCTTGTGGTCCTGGTTACTTGAGAGGCTGAGGCCGGAGGATAACTTGAGCCCAAGAGGTTGAGGCCACACTGAGCCATGATCTGTGATCATGTCACTGCACCCCAGCCTGGGTGATGGAGCAAGAGCCTGTCACAAACAAAAATCCTATCATGTGACCTACCTGATAAAGGACTGTAACACAAAAAATAAAAAGAACTTTAAAAACTCTACATTAAGAATACAACCTGAGGCTGGGTGCAATGGCTCATTCCTGTAATCCCAGCACTTTGGGAGGCCAAGACAGGCAGATCACTTGAGGTCAGGAGTTGGAGACCAGCATGGTCAACATGGTGAAACCCCGTCTCTACTAAAAACACAAAAATTAGCTGGGCATGGTGGTGCACACCTGTAATCCCAGTTACTTGGGAGGCTAAAGCAGGAGAATCACTTGAATCCAGGAGGCAGAGGTTGCAGTGAGCGGAGATTGCACCACTGCACTCCAGTCTGGGTGACAGAGCGAGACTGACTCAAAACCAAAGTAACAATCCGATTAGAAAAATGGACTAAAACCCCTCACCTCACCAAAGAAGATATACAGATGGCAAATAAACATACTTTAAAATGCTCCATATCCTATGTTATCAGATAAATCCAAATTAAAATTAAATTCCGCTACACACCTATTAGAATGCCCAAACCCAGAACACTGACACCATGAGACGCTGGTAGGGAGGTTGAGCAACGAACTGTCATTCACTGATATTGGGAATGCAAAACGGTGTAGCCACTTTGGAAGACAATTTGGCAGCTTCGTACAAAACTAAACATGCTTTCAATCTTAGAACTCAGCGGTCACACTCCTTGGTATTTACCCAAAGGAGTTGGAAATGTATGTCCACACAAAAACCTGCACGTGGATGTTCACAGCAGCTTTATTCATAGTTGTCAAAACTTAGGGGCAACCAAAATGTCCTTCAGTAGGGGAATAAATGAATAAACTGTAGTACATCAGACAAGACTACTATTCAATTCCAAAAAAAAAAAAAAAAAAAAAGCCATCAAGCCCTAAAAAGACACATAGGAAACTTAAATGCATATTACTGATAGAAAGGAACCAATTTGAAATGGCTACATCCCACATGATTCCAAAAATATGGCCTTCTGGAAAAGGCAAAACTATAGAGACAGTAAACAGATCAGTGGTTGCCAGGGGTTAGTTGGGAGAGAAGGCTGAACAGAACACAGAAGGTTGTTAGAGCAGTGAAAATACCCTGTATGATACCACAGTGGTGGATGCATGTTGTTATATTAACACAGTTGTCCAGGCAGGGTGCGGTGGCTCACACCTGTAATCCCAGCACTTTGGGAGGCAATGGTGGGCAGATCACCTGAGGTCAGGACTTCAAGACCAGCTTGGCCAACATGCTGAAACCCCGTCTCTATGAAAAATACAAAAATTAGGTGGGTGTGGTGGCATGTGCCTGCAATCCCAGCTACCTGGGAGGCTGAGGCAGGAGAATCGCTTGAACCTGGGAGGCAGAGGTTGCAGTGAGTTAAGATCATGTGTGCCATTGCACTCTAGCCTGGGTGACAGAGACTCTGTCCAAAGCCATAGAAGGTACAAGACTGAAGCCTAAATTATGGACTTTGGGTGATAAAACTGTGTCCATATACATTTATCAGTTGTAACAAATGTACCACTCTTGTGGGAGAAGTTGATCGGGAGGCAGGCTATGCACGTGTTGGGGTAGCTAGTATATGGCAAGTGTCTGTATTTCCTCTCAATTTTGCCGTCAACCTAAAATTTTACTACTCTTCTCAGCCACTGAGAAAGTTAAAAACAAAAACATCATAAACATTCTCAGCAAATCAAGAATAGATGGGAACATCTTGAACATGATGAAGGGAATCCATGAGAAAAAGAATGCAATAGGTATCATATTTAGGAAATATTGACTACTTTGCCCCTAAGATCACGACCAAGGCAAAGATGTTTACTTTTTGTTTTTTTTTGAGATGGAGTTTCACTCTTGTTGCCCATGCTGGAGTGCAATGGTGTGATCTCAGCTCACTGCAACCTTCACCTCCTGGGTTCAAGGGATTCTCCTGCCTCACTTCCTGAGTAGCTGGGATTACAAGCACCTGCAACCGCGCCCGGCTAATTTTTGTCTTTTTAATAGAGGCCGGGTTTCACCATGTTGGCCAGGCTGGTCCCTAACTCCTGATCTCAGGTGATCCCCCACCTTGGCCTCCCAAAGTGCTGGGGTTACAGGCGTGAGCCACCACACCTGGCCAAAGATGTTTGCTCTTACCACTTCTATTGAGGATTTTACTGGACTAGACATCTGGCCAGTGCAATAAGGCAAGAAATAAAAAGGCATAAAGATTAGAAAGGAAGAAATAAAACTAACAGATGACATGCTTATGTAGAAGATCCTAAGGAATCCTAAAAATAAATAAATAAAGTGACTCCTGAGTAGCTGGGATTACAGGCACCCACAACCATGCCTGGCTAATTTTTGTATTTTTAATAGAGACAGGGTTTTACCATGTTGGTTGGGCTGGTCCCGAATTCCTGACCTCAGGTGATCCACCCGCCTCGGCCTCCCAAAGTGCTGGAATTACAGGTGTGAGCCACCATGCCTGGCCAAATCCTCAGTGGATTTGGCAAGGTCACAAGATACAATGTCAGTTTACAAAAATCAATTGTTTTATATACTAGCGAGGAACAATTTTTAAAATGAAATTTTAAAAAAAATCACAAAAGTGTAAACTACTACTGATGTGAAATACTTAGGAATTTAACAGACTACCCGTAAGACCTCTACTCTGAAAATGGATAAAGCACTTGAGTGAAAACAGAAGGTCATTATAGAAATACGTATGATGTTCATGCATTATAAGACTAAATAAGATAAAAATTCTTCCTAAATTCATCTATGGATTCTTGTCATAATCCCAGCAGATTTTGGGGTAGAAATTGACTTGACAAGATGGCTCTAAAATGTTATGGAAATACAAAGGACCAGGAACATGGAAAACAACCAAAACTGGAAGACGTACACTGCCTTACTTCAAGACTTACTATCACAGCAGGCACGTGGTACTAGCATGAAGACAGAGCAATAAAACAGAAGCGAGTGCATACGCAGACCTTACACTTACACAGTCGTTTGATTTTTGATAAAGGTACCAAAGCAATGAAATGGGAAAGTAAGTCTTTTCACCCAATGGTACTAGAAAAACTGGCTAGCTGTATGCAAAGACATCTGGGGATGGGGGTTGGGGAGACGTACAACGTGGTGGCTAGTTAACAACAATGTATTACTGAAAACTGCTAACGGGAGATTTCACGTGTGCTCACCACAGAAAAAGTAGCTGAGTCAATGCCAAATTAGCTCCGTATAGCTATATAGCTAATGTATAACTAATATATACATATCTCAAAACATGCTATACATATTTTATATATATATATATATATATATATAAAATACGTTTTATGTACAAAGTGAGCCTATATTTGTGACGTAGGCACAGTCCAATATTGATATTTCTTTGAACATAGAGAAGAACATTAAGACATGAAGAAAAAGGATATCAAGCCACAGACTTGGAGAAAGTACAAAACATATCTGACAAATGACTTGTATCCAAAATATTTTGGATAAAACTCCTGTAACTCAAAAATTAAAAAAAAAAAAACCTAACAACCCAAACAACAATATATATAAAACAAACAGCTCAGCTGGCGGGGGCGGGGTGGGGGGAGGCAAAAATTGGACACTTCACCAAAAAAGATACATAGTCAATAAGCACATGAAAAATACGTCATCAAGGAAATACAAATTGAAACCATGCTGAAATACCACTGTATACCCATCAGAATGGGTAAAATTAAACAAAACTCCAGATGTTCATGAGGAAAGAAAAGCATCCACAACTGTCATACGCTGTTGTAGGGAGTGTAAAATAGTCCAATCATTTTGGAAAAAAGGTCTTTCACCCGGCAATTTCACTCCTATAGGCTTTTACTCAACAGAAATGACAGTATGTCTACACAAACACTTGTTGATAGCAACTTTATTCATAATTCCAAAGTGGAATGCTCTGTACTCACAGTGGAATACTATTCTAGCTATAAAAAGCAACCAACTACATGCAACATGGATTGCTCTAAAAATTACTATGCTATGTGGAAGCAGCTTTATACAGAGGACTAAATACTGAATGACTTTTTTTTTTTGAGACGGAGTCTTGCTCTGTCATCCAGAGTGCAGTGGCACAATCTCAGCTCACTGTAACCTCTACCTCCTGGGTTTGGACAATTTTACCTCAACCTTCCCAAGTAGCTGGGATTACAGGCGACTAATTTTTGTATTTTCAGTAGAGACGGGGTTTCAGCATGTTGGCCAGGCTGGTCTTGAGTTCCTGACCTCATGATCCACCCACCTTTGGCTCCCACAGTGCTGGGATTTCAGGCATAAGCCACTGCGTCTGGCCATGACTCCATTTTTAAGTTGCATTCCAAAAACAGGCAACACTAATGGTGAAAAACAAAACTGGTTGTTCTGGGGCGTGAAGTGTGGGGTGGGGATGACACAAAGGAACTACCTAGGGTGATGGAGACTTTATTTTTGCTGCTCCTTGCAGATGAAGACTAACTCATAGGCGATGTGCTTGGGGTTGTCCAATCTGAATATTTTTCTTTTTTTTTTTTTTGAGACAGAGTTGGCTGTGTTGCCCAGGCAGGAGTGCAGTGACATGATCTTGGCTCACTGCAACCTCCACCCCATGGGCTCAAGCAGTTTTCTGGTCTCAGCCTCCCTAGTAGCTAGGACTGTAGGCGCACACCACCACACCCGGCTGATTTTTGTATTTTTAGTAGAGACTGGGCCCGGCCCATTCTGAATCTTGATAGGTACTTGGGGTAGGTAGGTATATACATTTGTCAAAACTTACCTGGCCGGGTGTGGTGGCTCACACTTGTAACCCCAGCACTTTGGGAGGCCAAGGTGGTCAGACCACCTGAGGTTAGGAGTTCGAGACCAGCCTGGCCAATGCGGTGAAACCACGTCCCTACTTAAAAAAAAAAAAAAAAAAAAAAAAAAAGCCGGGCGCGGTGGCACTTTGAGAGGCCGAGGCGGGTGGATCACGAGGTCAAGAGATCGAGACCATCCTGGTCAACATGGTGAAACCCCGTCTCTACTAAAAATACAAAAAATTAGCTGGGCATGGTGGCACGTGCCTGTAATCCCAGCTACTCAGGAGGCTGAGGCAGGAGAATTGCCCGAACCCAGGAGGCGGAGGTTGTGGTGAGCCGAGATCGCGCCATTGCACTCCAGCCTGTGTAACAAAAGCGAAACTGTCTCAAAAAAAAAAAAAATAAAATAAAAAAATAAAAAAAAATTAGCTGGGCGTGGTGGTAGGCACTTGTAATCCCAGCTACTTGGGAGTCTGAGGCAGGAGAATGGCTTAAACCTGGGAGGTGGAAGTTACAATGAGCCACTACACTCCAGCTTGGGTGACACAGCAAGACTGTCTCAAAACAAAAAAAACCTTGCCAAGTGGCACACTTAAAATTTGTGCATTTCCACTATATAAACATTTAAAAAATGTGTGGTTTCGCTATATAAATATTTTTACCTTAAAAAGACCAGAAAACAAAATGTTAAATTATTACAAGTCACTTTTCAATGATTTAAAATAGTTCTAAAGAGACCCAGGAAATGTTTAGCCTAGTTATAACTGACAATTATTTAACTCTTAAATATGTGCCCCATACTGTGCTAAATATTCCACATGGCAGTCTCCTTTAATCAACAACAGTCCTATGAAGGTAGGTACCATCATTAACCCCATTTTACAGATGAGCAAAGGCAGGCTCAGTAAGGGCAACTTGTCCAACATCATGTAATACTTACCGTCTCAAAACCTTGTGTAGAATTTGATTTCTTCTCAAACTTGCCAGGAGAGAATACAATGCAAACCGGTGATGATAAGGATTATTCTGGGCTGTACTCTTACCTCTTGCTTGTGCTTTGTGCGGTACAGCTTTTCTTTTCCCCATATTTTAAATTGATTTCAAATGAAAGCCAGAGGGAGCGTACCAATGGTTTTTAGGAAGACTCACTTTTCACCAGGCATCCTTTTTAGGCCAGTGGATTTTCAAATGTTTCTTCATATAAAATCCTATGTAAAATACCAAAGCAAAGGGTTGAGAAACCTGGAACCCCAATCTGTTCAGCTTAACCTCTACCCTTCCAACTCACCTCTGTGTAATCTGTCCTATGTGATAAATACCCGTCACACTCTTGCTTCTATTGCTTAGATACTTCGCAGAAAAGATGGGACATTCTGCAGGGGGACATATGTATGTTCAAATGTATATACACTCATTTGGACATACAGTCATAGATACTTTACAATAAATGCTTACTTTTACTTACCTTAGTAATGTATGTGTTTTTATACTTTCTGTGTTAACTACCAAGTAGATTTAGCAGCTATTAGTTCAAGATCCATTATTTGAAAAACACTGCTCTAGGATATGTGCTGACTATACTCCCTAACTAGTCTTTACTGGCATCACCAATTAAAAAAAAAATGGAGAAGCTGTTCAGAATATACACTCAGGGCCAGGGGCTGAGGAGTCAACTTAGACCCTAAGAAAAGATCATGTGGAGAACGCTTCAGGACTCCTAGTACTCTTCTTAGGTTTAGAGTATAAATATTTCAACTCTTCTTGAGAAAACAGAAATCTCATACAAGCCTAATAAAAATAGGCTAGAAGGTTATTTTTAACTTAACTGGGAGACAGAGAAGGATGAGGTAGCAGCCAGAGATTTCCTTAATTTGAGCCTAGAATGCAGCTTGTAACTCAAAGCTACATTCTAGGCTTAAATTTTCTTTGATAGAGTAATGAAGCTTTCTTACCCAAAGCAGGGAAAGGGAGGTCATAAAGAGCCTGAGGGTAGCTTTGAGATTCCAGAAGCTGCTGTGAGCCTGGGGGGAATGAAGACCCAGGCCCGCCACCTGCATCTGCATATTGTCCTTTGAACAAGCTGAAAAGGCTCACCATGCTCTCAAACTGCTATGCTCCAATTCAGCTTTAACTGGACTACTTCACACTAGTACTTTATCTCACTCTCAACCCCAGAGGACAGGCCTAGAGCTCAGGTTCAGTGTGACTGACTGCAAGCACCTCAAGAGCAAAGTAACACACACATCACAATGAAGATTAGAATGGTTTTCGTCATACCTGGTTCCAGAGTGGTGATAGAGACAAAAAACCAGTTACAGACAGGATTCCTGAAATGTCAATTGTTTTAATATATTTAAAAGCACAGAGAAGTCTTGATTTATAAAAAAATAAATATGTAACATGACAAGTTGGTTAATGATCCTGGAGCTCTTATTAGGTCAAACTCTTTAATGATCAATGAAAACATAAAACATACATGATCTGTTATACACACACACGAGCATATTCCAGTTGTAAAAAGCAAATTCCTTGAAGGTTCAGAATCAACAAAAATCAGTCTTTACTGCAGAAAGCACATCCAGAACTAGGCAATGAGGTTCAGCCCAGGCCTCGTGAGCCTTTTACCAGCCAGCCTACCAACTACAGAGCCAGGACAGGAAAGTCCAATCCTTCATCTGATGAAGCCACCCAGGCTTCCAGTTAACTGCAGAATGAACGAGCCCCTCAGAGGCTCCCCAGCCACTGCTGCCATCACAAAGCACAGGAGGGACTGTTTCATCCTTAGTGGCTCTGTCCTAAATTTTGAGAGCAGAAAACTGAGAATCAGGTATGCTCCTTAAATATTGTCATTGTAACGCTGAATGGAAATCATGATCCTTGCCCATGAGCACTGAGCTGAGACAGAGGAACCTCACACGAAGCTTTCCTAGAGACCAGGGTGCTGGGCGAGTGGGCGAGCACTTCTCAAGTGGGCAAGGAGGGAGTGCTTTTCTCCAGCTGATATGCTCTCAAGGGTGAAGAAGTTTGGCTTACAATACTTGACGGCACTGCATAAACTGGGGATTTAGGAACTGAGTTTTTAGCCTTGTGACACACAACATAAAAAACAAAAATCCAGTCTCATAGCTAAATTCTGATTAAAACCTGAAATGTTTTTATGGAGTCGCCAACAGGCTGGAATGTATCTGATACAGTTTAATCTGCTTTTATTTCTTTGGCTGTCTTCCAGCTAGATTTACAAACAGTTCCGACACCTTCGATCCTATTTTCCATGCAACTTTCTCCCTGTAATTCTTAAGTTGGCTAGTTCTCCTTCCTCAGAAAAAATTACCCTAACAATCTTCCTAATAGTGAGAGTGTACTTCTGAATAGAAGAGTCCTTCGGCTGAAATGGCATCTCCAAGGCCTACAGTTCGAATGGGGTCTTTACACACCAATACTGGTGTGAAGTAGAAGGATATTCCCTCTCTGTGCCATTCTACTACTGGCTTGTTTGGGTTTAATACAATCCTGGAGCCTGCCTCTGAATGGGAAGTCATGAACTCTTGGGGTGCCCTCAGAGATACTCGGCTGGTGTCTATGGTTTCTGTGGCGCAGGCCTGGGTCCCAGCCACGCGAGCTCCTGCAGCCACGGCTGCCAGCTGGTTGGCCCAGTGTCCATCCACAGTTGCCAGGATGTGGTAGACCAGCGTGTGGAAATGGATCCTGGTGAGGTCCGAGGCTCTGCTTTTACTCCTCCCATGTTCTTTCAAGATCCAGAAGAGGATGTCACTGACCATGCCCACATCAGGAACACCGTTCCAAGAAGAGAGAGACGAGTGAGGTCCAGATGCTGACTGGGTGAGAAATAACAGCTCCTGTTCATTCAGCCCAAGGGAAGTCACCGCAGGAAAGACCTGCTAACAAAAACAAAGACAGGTCTCTTTCTGATGGAGACAACCTGGCTCCTAAGATGTCTTACGACATAGCCAGTGACTAAATAACAGAACAAAGGCAGGTAGCTTTCTTCCTTGCCACAGGACTCCCTGGCCCTGAAGTCACTGTTTTAGCTATCACACCTGTCTCCACCTTATCATTTGGGAGAAACTGGAAAGTTGCAGTAACACTGTTTCAGACCCGGTCTCCTGTGATATGCCACTCTAAGGTAACAGGCAGAGGTGTCCACATTTTGTGTTTCTTTCCGTGATCCCTAGCTTCTGCCTGTGCACACACAGGAGATACTCTTGCCACTGATGGGGCATGGCTCTCAGTTCCTGAGTGTCAGCAGCATTACCAGGAAAATGGAGACCTCGAGCAACATACTGGTCAGGGTCGCGATGATTTTTTTCTACAAAACACCAAGAAGCAAAAAGAATACCGTTTCATGTTAGAGCTAAGGTTTTTAAGCAGCTGTGGGTTAGGAAGAATTGAGCAATAACGCTGCATGGAAAAGATTACCACAGGAGCCCCTGTTTTCTACCTGATGGGGAACCACTATATCTACCCCCGTCTGTCTTTCTTAGCACTTCCTTCCTTAGAACCAGAGAACCACACCTGCAGGAGTCCTTGTACGTGTGTGCACATTTCTAACATGGTTTTAAACATTTCATGCCCTACATCTTTGTTGGTGCAACAGCAGCTTTCATTTCCTGCATGTTCTTCTTGGGCACTGAGCTCAAGGCTTTATTTCATCCAATTCTAACTGTAACCTAGGAAGGAGGGACTGCCTCCATTGTACAGACTGAGGCTCAGAAGGGTTAAGTAGATAGTTACAGAGAAAATGAAATAGAAATGGCTCATATTTTTTTAAAGGTGAGAAGAAAAACGCAAACAAAAGCTATACTGAGAAACACCGAGAGTGAGCCTGACGTGAACTAATGGACTTCGAGTGCTGATCACGTGCCGGTGTAGGCTCACTCGCTGTAACAAATGCACCACTCTGGTGGAGGCTGCTGGTACTGGGAGAGGCTAAGTGTGTGAGCAGACTGGGAACATATGGGAACTCTCTTGCATTCTGTTCTATTTTCCTGTGGACCTAATTACTACCGTAAAAAAAAGAGTCTATTAAAAAAAAATCCAAACTACAGCCGGCCCTCCATATATATGGGTTCACCCAACCTCAGATGGAAAACAGTATTCAAGGACGTGGAACCTGCAGATACGGAGGGCCAACTTGTCTTATCCACAGGGCCAATTGCAGGACTTAAACATCTGCAGATTTTGGTATCTGGGAGGGGTTCTGGAACACCCCCCCCCTGCCCCGCCCCAATGACAAGGGATGACTGTATACTGAAATGCCATTTTTTCACCTGTCAGATATGAATGCAAATTTTAAATAACATTCTGGTAGCAAGGATATGAGGGAGCAAGCATTTGTAATTATTGCCAGTGGGAAGTAAACTGGTATAATTCTCATGGAGGGCAATCCAGCAATCTCAAAATTACAAATGCTTTCTTAGGCTCCAATCCAGCTGTTCTACTTCTGAGAATTTCTCATACATATGGATTGCTCCCAGGCAAAATAAAATCATTTATAAAGTTGTTCACTGCAGCACTGTATTGAACAGCAAAGGGCAGTGAATAACCAGTATGTCCATCAAGAAGGTCCAGGCTAAGTAAACAAAGGTACAGCCACACATTCGTTTTAACCACGTGGCTGTGAAAAGACAGAGGATACTCTCCATGTTAGTGACGCAGGAAGATCTCTAAGATATATTTAGTGAAAAAAAGAACAAGTACAGAATAGTATATTCAGAAGGCCATGCTATCTTTTTGGGTGAAAGGGGATGAAAAAAATCAGAATATATTTCTGTATTTTATTACACTTGTACAAAAGAACTCTGGAAAGAAACAGACGAAGGGTACAAGTAGGGAAGGGGAGGAGTAGGAAGGAGACTTTATTGCATATCTTTTCATAGTTTTGTGTGTGTGTGTGTGTGTGTGTGTGTGTGTGTTTGAGACGGAGTTTCGCTCTTGTTACCCAGGCTGGAGTGCAATGGCGCGATCTCGGCTCACTGCAACCTCCGCCTCCCGGGTTCAGGCAATTCTCCTGCCTCAGCCTCCTGAGTAGCTGGGATTACAGGCACGCGCCACCATGCCCAGCTAATTTTTTTGTATTTTTAGTAGAGACGGGGTTTCACCATGTTGACCAGGATGGTCTCGATCTCTTGACCTCGTGATCCACCCACCTCGGCCTCCCAAAGTGCTGGGATTACAGGCTTGAGCCACCGCACCCGGCCTGTGTGTGTGTGTGTGTGTGTGTGTGTGTGTGTTTTAACCAAATGAATATATTACCAATTAAGAAGGTTAACTAACAGTAGATTACCAGGTGTTCATGACGCCCATGAGTGCAAGGCTGGCGAACCCAGGTCTCCAGAGCTTGTGTCCTGAAGCCTCACCTGCTCGAATTTATCCTAATTGCTGCTGCTGCCTAGAAGCAGACGGTGAACACCCAGAAGCCTGAGAAACGAGTAAGAATCCCCCAAAGTTTCTTTTCTTTGAGCTTCCTGAAATTCAACTGAAAGCAGCTGAGCTGGCCTTTCAGTTTTCTCCATTCACTTTCAACCTTCCCATTCCAGAGGAGAAATATGATCAACAGATCTGTCAGTTACACTGCCATCATTCTAACCTGGTAGGAGACACTGTTTCAGAACAGTCCTAAATCCTTATTTGGATTTCCATGGATTTGGGTCTGAGTGACACAAACCTACATGTCAGTGAGCCAGTCCCTGAGCCCAAACACATGGTCCCAGCGCACAAAAAAGCTTCTCTGCAAGGCTCTGAGAGGACTGGGGCCAAACGATGGTCCCATGTGGTTACCTGATGCACAATGCTGCTCATGAGCTCCCTATTGGTCATACTGGCCAGCTCTAGGTGAACTGGAATACCAGTGGGGATATCAGAAATGGAGGTTACAACCTGCAAAGAGAAGAAGATAAGCACTGCCATTAGAAATAGAAGGAAGTCAAGAAAGAGGCAAGAAAAGATCAGATCCTGAGGCAGCTCCTCTTAGTAATGGCCTTCTTTGCATGCTCATGAGAGCTGCAAGCAATGTGGGTCCCCCACCGCCTGGGGACGAGGGACACGTTTCCCACCAGGGAAGCCTAGGCTGTGCAGAGCCATCAGGGATACGGATTCAGAGATGACAAAGAAATGTCCCTATAGACTCATGTGGCCAGGCTATTCCTGGGACCTAACAGAGCTGTTCACTTCGACTGCTGTACGAATCTGTGGGTCACAGCATAGCTGATGTGAACTGAGATGATACAGATATAACACAAAGGACACAAACTACAAACCCTGCAGCTTGCAGCCATGGTCGGTTTAGCATAGGATGCAGAGGCTCAGGCACGAAGATGTTCTGACCTGTCCTACTCAAGCTGCTGCCCACGTCTGAAGGGATACAGTGAGGTGCCTCACTGCAGCAGGAGGGAAGCTCCACGGCCAGCTGCCAAGACATGTCCCTGGGAGGCCAGGACCTAAGGCAAGGCAGCAGACGCCAAGAGAGGCTGGAACCTGAAGAAACCACCAGCTGAGATCTGTGACATTCTTTAACGGTGCCATTACCTCCAAGAGTCGCTTCCTCTGGAGCTCCTTGCTTTGTCCCTCCATCATGTGCAATCCAGAGAGAACCACCAGGTCTGGCTGAAACTCCTCCAGGCTAGCCACAAACACCTCCAGCATATTCATGGCCCCGTTGGAGAGGTCGTGAGAGAAGATGAATCGGTTGGCATGCGGAGCTTTTAACTGGCCCCACTCCTCCCCTGGAAAAACCCAGTCAACACAATAGGAAGAAAAGGAAGAGGCTTTAGGTCTCCTAGCTGCGGGAGCACTTTCAGGCACCTCACAGGAGCCTTGGCTCCAAGCAGGCTGGTTTCTGGCTGAGGAGACCCGGCAACAATGGTCAGCATGGCACTGGAAGAAACAAACCAAATACCTGAACCCAAACCCAACCAAGAAACAGAAAGTATGGGTGCTGTATGACTTTTTTAAGGTAGTTCTCTCCCCGAGTTCCAGGAGAGCCCTACTGTCCACTGAGCTCTCAAACACAGGAGAGACAGTACAGAACAGCAGCATGACTTCCAAACACCAGCACACAGTGCGCAGCACGCACACCCAGCAGATAGCACAGGCTGCCATTGTAAGCACATTCTTCCTCACAGCAGTGCCCTGAGCATCTTTCATTTAGTTGGAACTTAAGCAGGCTGAATTCCTTCCCAACAGCCAAACTCACTGCATCTCTTCTTCCCTGCTGCCCGCCAGTGGATTCTGGGCACCTGATCCAAAGGGTCAGATTATCTGGCTGCTCCAGTTGCTTCTCTGAGTTGCTTTGGAGGAATGACTGGTTAAGACCAAGTTCAAGTGCTAGCTCTTCCCTAAATGTGAAGCCTTCCCTAACTCTACCACCCCTAAGCAGACTTGATTACCTCCTTTCGGGGCCACCACTCTACCCTAATACAGGACTGAATACATAATTTTGCAATTACTTTTTTTTTTTTTTTTTGAGATGGAGTTTCGCTCTGTTGCCCAGGCTGGAGTGCAATGGCGCAAGTAGCTGGGATTACAGGTGCCCACCACCAGACCTGACTAATTTTTGTATTTTTAGTGGAGATGGGCTTTCACAATACTGGCCAAGCTCTTCTCAAACTCCTGACCTCAGGTGATCTGCCTGCCTCGGCCTCCCAGAGTGCTGGAATTACAGGCGTGAGCCACTACGCCTGGCCCGTAATTACGTTTTCAGGTGTCGATCTCCAGCAGTAAACTGTGAGCTGAGGACAGGGCCTGTGCCATCTTCTATCATATTCCTTCGGCCTCATGCTGCGCCAGGCATACAGCCATGGGAATGAATTAACAGAAGAACAAGAGAACAGACTGATGACCTAAATACCCATGACAAAAAATACGGGTAAGAACTCCAAATCCAACATTCTGCAAGTCAAGGAAGACCCTGTACAATGGGAAAAATACTTTACACTGATATTTTCCAGAGAGGAAGACATGGACTCAACCCTTGAACAGTGACACTGCCAGGAGACATGACCGAACTTAACCCAGGAGAAAAGAGCCACACAGTATTCAAAATAAACGGATTTCTTCAGGAAGTGACAGAGGCAAACACAAACAGGCTTCCACAAGGCGTGGACGCGAAGGACCGTGCAGAGCTCCCTGCTGTTTCCAAAGGACACGGGGTGGAGGGGTGGCCAGAGAAGCAGATGGGTGGAATTCTGCCTGGAATGGTAGGTAGCGCCCCCCTTTCCTCACAAGGTGTTGTATTCATTTCTGCAAGCAATCTCTTTTCTCAATGTATCATTCTGCCCTTAGCCAGTAAGTCAGCAAAACCTCTGTGTAGAGTCTCACTGGATTCCCAGCCCAAGCCTGCAAACGGGCTTCTCTGGGGAGGCCCTGGTGAGAGAGAATGTGATTTTAAAAAGTGGACCAATCCTTTTGGAATTTCCCCATTGAGGTTACAGAGAAGCTGGGGATGGATTTCTGTTGAGAGTTGAGCCCAGGGCTGCTACCACCAGACTAGGATCCCTCCTGGGGCCTAGGAAAATGTCACCTCACAAAGTTTAACGGAAGTCCACTGCTTTGTACCCAGAAAAATAAGGCATGGGAAAGAAAAACTGAAGTGTGGAGCTTATAAACCCAAGGATGGAGACACTCTCTGTGAGGTGAACTGTGCGGTCTCCTTAACTACACACAAGGCACAGGTGTCCAATGTAACGCCAAAGTCTTGATGAAGACATAAGACTCTCCACTCTGTTGTCCCCAGGGAAAATGACAGAAACCAGGAATCACAAAGGTCCCCAGTTCATGCTGTGGGTGCCAAAAGAAGTGAGATGAATCTGGAACTCACGGCAGCAGGTCCTCAGAGCTCATCTTTAGCTATTCCAGACCCTTCCAGTCCACAGGCAGGTCATTCTTTTCATCCAAGCTGTTCACAAAGTTTCCGCACACTCATCAACCTCTTAATCCTTACCACAATGAAGGATTAATTCTTTAAAAACAATCACTCTTAATTCCCATTAGGGAAAAACTAAAGCTGAGAAATTCAAAACTTGTGTAGCATTAAGTATGAACTGCCTACATCAATAGTGTATCCCTAATTTTCAGACCCTACCCTTCTTTAATTCCCAACTGATTCTAATAAGCACCTGAGAGCCAGAACACGTTTCTTCTACCTGGAGAAAGGCATAATTCTTAAACAACATAGTTCATGCCTTCCGTTAGTTACTCATTCTAGTAGAGAAGATTGTCTTTTTTTTTTTTTGAGACAGAGTTTCACTCTTGTTACCCAGGCTGGAGTGCAATGGCGCCATCTCTGCTCACTGCAACCTCCGCCTTCCGGATTCAAGTGATTCTCCTGCCTCAGCCTCCTGAGTAGCTGGGATTACAGGCGTGCGCCACCATGCCCAGCTAATTTTTTGTATTTTTAGTAGAGACGGTGTTTCACCATGTTGACCAGGATGGTCTCGATCTCTTGACCTCGTGATCCACCCACCTCGGCCTCCCAAAGTGCTGGGATTACAGGCATGAGCCACTGCGCCCGGCCTTTTTTTTTTTTGAGACGGAGTTTTGCTCTTGTTACCCAGGCTGGAGTGCAATGGCACGATCTCGGCTCACTGCAACCTCCGCCTCCTGGGTTCAGGCAATTCTCCTGCCTCAGCCTCCTGAGTAGCTCGGATTACAGGCATGTGCCACCATGCCCAGCTAGTTTTTTGTATTTTTAGTAGAGACGGGGTTTCACTATGTTGACCAGGATGGTCTCGATCTCTTGACCCTGTGATCCACCCGCCTCAGCCTCCCAAAGTGCTGGGATTACAGGCTTGAGCCACCGCACCCGGCCCATAAGATTGTCTTAATTGACGTGAAAGTAGTTCACTGAAGAGTATTAAGTGCTGCTTTAAGGTATCAATTAGTCTGTTTAGATGCTTGAGTCTTTAAAGTGAATTAATTGTATTGAATCAGAAACTCAAGAGTCTGAGTTCGGAGCAGAGGGAAAAATACAGCAGCATATACACAGAATCAAAGTATGTCCAAGTATTTCAGATTCTCTCAGAAACCAGATGCCTAGTCCATGTAACACATACAATCTGCTGGGAAGGGGGTATCAGATGCACGGGATGTGGATTTAGCAACATTAGAACATCTGATGGGAAACAATATAGTACTGCTAAATACAAGACACTTCCACTCACACCCCCAAGGAAAAATAAAATGCTGCAGAGAAACTTGCCAGAAGCTTGGAATCAACCCCAAGCAGCTTGAACAGCCAGTCAGAAAGGCCTAGGGCAGAATCCAGCACAGAGTTGAATGGATGCTACCTGCCTTTCTCTTCTTAGTAATAAAAGAAAACTTTATATATGTGTGTTTAACACATTTTCATTTTTATTTGAGACACTTGCTTTCCTACAGCCTAATTTCTCTTGGTTTAGAGCAATTCTGTTTGTAGACCTGGGAATTTTCTTCCATGTTGTAAAACTCATCAGTCTCCCTTGAGAGAATGGCCAGTATCACTTCAGTAGAACCAATAGGTCAGGAAACCTTCAGTATGGCAAAAGCAGGATCCTACTTATTTACAAAGATAAATTTCTGGCATGGTCACACCCCAATCTGACAATACACAGTCCCCTGACTGGTCTTGCCACCATTACTTACTCATTTTCTTACCTGATTGATATTCTAAAATGAGGTGGAATTCATCCACTTCCTGCAATGACTCTGGTGGAACAAAGACATTGTCATCAAGAAGCTCATGTAGCTTTGGACCAACTGGACCGCAAAGAAGAACCTGGAGACGAGCAGCACAAAGTCTATCAGGAGACCTGTTCCCTTCCCCATAGAATCTCAACAGCACCCCAGGACAGTACGTTCAGGCTGATTCTAATCATTTCAACAAACTATTGGAATCCAAATCTAATTCTGAAAGCTGTAGGTTTGGAGGTATGCAGAAGGCATGTCACCAGGGCTATGGCGTGTGGAGGGTATGGCCATAATGCACCCAGAACTGAGAGGCTAACAAAAGAACTGTGTCACAGCCATCAGGCACCTACGCAGCCACTGCATCTCATCTCCTCTGCTGCGGACTGCACATTGTGTCCTCTCCACATTTAGATGAAGCCCAAACCCCCTGTGGCTTATTTGGAGATAGGGCTTTTAGAAGGTAATTAATGAGTTCATAAGGGTCAGGTCCTAATCAGATAGGACTGGTGGCCTCATAAGAAAAGAGATATCAATCTCTCTCCCCCAACTGCACGCACCAAGGACAAGACATGTGAAAACACAGTGATAAGGTGGCCATCTGCGAGCCAGGAAGAGACCTTTCACCAGAAGCCATATCTTGCCAGAATCTTGATCTAGGGCTTTCCAGTCTCCACTGAGAGAAAATAAACTTTTGTTGCTTGAGCTATTTTGCTACCGTGACAGCCCAAGCAGACCCTATCCCTGCTTTCTTTCTTCACTCACACCTTGTGCAGGCAAAGAGACATGGGATATTGTCTGCCCAAAGCTGCCTGATGAAAACAACTGTTCCAATATGAGATTTTTTCTTTTTTTTGACAGAGTCTTGCTCTGTCTCCCAGGCTGGGATGCAGTGGTGCGATCTTGGCTCGCTGCAACTTCTGCCTCCTGGGTTCAAGCAATTCTCTGCCTCAGCCTCCCCAGTAGCTGGGATTACAGGTGTCCACCACCATGCTCGGCTAATTTTTGTATTTTTCGTATTTTTAGTAATTTTGTATTTTAGTAGAGGTGTTTCACCATCTTGGCCGGGCTGGTCTCCAACTCCTGACCTTGTGATCCACCTGCCTCGGCCTCCCAAAGTGCTGGGATTACAGGCGTGAGCCACTGTGCCTGGCTGGGTGCCTGTAATCCCAGCCACTCAGGAGGCTGAGTGAGAGAACTGCTTGAACCCAGGAGGCAGAGGTTGCAGTGAGACAAGATTGTAGCACTGCATACTCCAACCTGGGTGACAGAATGAGACTCCATCTCACACACAGAAAAAGAGCATCCCAACTGAGAGAGTTCAGGGGAAGGTGCTCTGCAACTTTTCCAAAACCTTTTTCTTCAACTCCAACTGGGGACTGCCTCTGGCTAGTCTCTCTAGAAGCCATTTCACATCTGTTCCTGTTCCTCAGTGCCAATGAACTACTGTTTTTGCCACACCATTCAAGGTCAGGCTAGCAGACTCAAAACCACTCAACAATGAGGACTGCACTGAGATTTAAAGGAAAGTCCCCAGAGACTATCAGCACTTCTTCAAGGTTTTGTTTTGTTTCGTTTTTCATTTTTTGAGACAGAGTTTTGCTCTGTTGCCCAGGCTGGAGTGAGATGGGGCAATCATAGCTCACCACAGCCTTGACCTTCCAGGCTCAAGCAATCCTCCTGCCTCAGCCTCTAGAGTAGCTGGGACTACAGGCAAGAGTCACCCCCATCTGGCTAATTTTTTATTTTCATTTTTAATAAAGACAAGGCCTCACTATGTTGCCCGGGCTGGTCTTGAACTCCTGAGCTCAAGAGATCCTCCCGACTCAGCCTCCCAATGTGCTAGGATTACAGGCATGAGCCAACATTCTCAGCCTGTTTCAGATTTAATACGTCCCACTCAGAAGCTTCAAAAGGCATTAACTTGCTAATTAACTGCTTGTTTATAGACTGCTTTGTACAGAGGTACTTTTGTGTTATCTAAGAAATCCCAGTTTCTGGATAAAAATATACTCTTCTCCCTGTTCTGCCTTAACACATGCCCATTACTTGCCAATTCTGAAAAAATCTTGCCCCAACCACTTTAAGCCCTTTCTCTAATTCTTGGCTAGTGCTTCACTTCCAAGATGACACAATAAGGGCCACAGGCCATATTTCCCCTCCTGCCTGAAACAACAAAAAGACAAAATATATGAAAACAGTGGTTTTCAAAAGATTGTATGGATATTAGACAGTAAGGGATGATCCCTAAGAAACAGGAATAAACTGGCCAGGCACGGTGGCTCATGCCTGTAATCCCAGCACTCTGGGAGGCTGAGATGGGCAGATCACTTGAGGTCAGCAGTTTGAGACCAGCCTGGCCAACATGGTGAAACCCTGTCTCTACCAAAAATATAAAAACTTTAGCTGGGCGTGGTGGTGCACACATGTGACCCCACCTACTCAGGAGGCTGAAGCAGGAGAATTGCTTGAACCTGGGAGACGGCAAGCCAAGATTGTGCCACTGCACTCTAGCATGGGCGACAGAGTGAGATTTTGTCTCAAAAAAAAAAGGGAATAAATTTAGTAAGCCCTACAAATGCCTCAGCATATTACTGTAAGAGCATTTCCAGATATACAAAACCTGAAAGAATTTATCACCAGCAGACCTGCGCCACAAGCAATGTCAAAAAGAAGTCCTTCTGGCAGAAGGGAGAATGACACAAGATAGAAATACGTTTTTGGGTTTTTTTGGGGATGGATCTTTGCTCTGTCGCTCAGGCTGGAGTGTAGTGGTGTGATCTCGCGTCACTACAGCCTCCACCTCCTGGGTTCAAGCGATTCTCCTACCTCAGTCTGGGATTACAGATACACACCACCACGCCTGGCTGATTTTTTTTTAATTTTTGTATTTTTAGTAGAGGTGGGGTTTCACCATGTTGGGTGAAACATGCTGACCACACCAGGCTGCTCTCGAACTCCTGACCTCAAGTGATCTGCCTGCCTCAGCCTTCCAAAGTGCTGGGATTTCAGGCGTGAGCCACCACGCTCAGACAGAAATATGGATCTAAACAAAGAAATGAAGAGCAGAAACGGTAATGTTAAATAAGTACATAAGATTATTTTTCTTACTATTTAAATCTCTTTAGGAGATAACTGAAGAAAAGTACTAACAAATGTAGTGTGAGGTTTATAGCACGCAGAAGTAATCTATCACAATAACAGCATAAAGGCTGGAGTGGAGAAAGCAGTACAGGTGCACCTCATTTTATTGTGCTTCACTTTACTGTGCTCTGCAGATACTGCAGGTTTTTACAAATTGACAGTGTGTGGCACCCCCTGTGTTAAGCATGTCTATGGGCACCATTTTTTCAATATGTGCTCACTTTGTGAGTTCTCACATTTCAGTTTTTCACTGATTAAATCTGTTATGGTGATCTGTGATCAATGATCTTTGATGCTACTACTGTAACTGTTTTGGGGCACCACAAATCATTCCCACATAAGATGGTGAACTTAATTGATAAATATTTTATGCGTTTTGACTGTTCCATCGAGGCTATTCCCACCTTCATGCCTCTCCTTGGGCCTCACTAATTCCCTGAGAGACAACAATATTGAAATTAGGCCAGTTAAATACCCTACAATGGCCTCTGTGTGTTCAAGTGAATGGAAGAATTGCACATCTCTCACTTTAAATCAAAAGCTAGAAATGATTAAGCTTAGTGAGGAAGCAAGTAGAAAGCTGAAAAAAGCCTCTTATGCTGTTAGCCAAGTTATGAATGCAAAGAAAAGTCCTCGAAGGAAATTAAAAGTGCTACTCCGGTGAACACATGAACGTTTTAACAAAACCGAAAACAACAGCCAAAAAAGAAAGCAAAACAGCCTTATTGCTGATATGGAGAAAGTCTGAAAGGTCTGGATAGGAGATCAAAGAAGCTACAATATTCCCTTAAGCCAAAGCCTAATGCAGAGCAATGCCCTAAGTCTCTCCAGTTCTACGAAGGCTCAGAGAGATGAGGAAGCTGCAAAAGAAGTTAGAAGCTAGCAGAGGTTTATGAGGTTTAAGGGAAGAAGCTGTCTCCACAACATAAAAGTGCTAGGGGAGGCAGCAGGTTATCCAAAAGATCTAGGTAAGATCACTGATGAACACGGCTAAACAACAGATTATCGATGTAAACAAAACAGCCTTCTTTTGGAAGGTAATGCCAGATAAGTGCATAAGATTATTGTAAGAATATGCCATCTAGGACTTTCAGAGTTGGAGAGCAGAAGTAAATGCCTACCTTCAAAGCTTCAAAGAACAAGCTGACTCTCTTGGTTGGGGCCAACCTAGCTGGTGACTAAGTTAAAGCCAATGTTCACTGACCATTCTGAAAAATCCCAGGATCCTTAAGTGTTATACTAAATCTACTCTGCTTGTGTTCTATATACAAATGGAACAAAGCCTGAACGACGGCATACCTGTTTACAGTGTGGTTTAATAGGTATTTTAAGCCCACTCTTGAGACCTATTGCTCAGGAAAAAAAAGATTTGTTTAAAAATATCACTGCTTGCCATAAAAAAGGGTAAATTCATGTTCTTTGCAGGGACATGGGTGAAGCTGGAAACCATCATTCTCAGCAAACTAACACAGGAACAGAAAACACACACCGCATGTTCACTGGTAAGTGGGAGCTGAACAGTGAGAACACATGGAGACAGGGAGGGAAACATCGCACACCAGGGCCTGTGGGAGGGGGGAGGGGGGAGAATAGGGGAGGGGCAGCATTAGGAGAAATACCTAAGGTAGATGACAAGTTGATGTTTGTTACATAGTGTATACCTATGTAACAAACCTGCACATTCTCTACATGTATCTCAGAACTTAAAGTATAAGAAAGAAAAAAAAAAAAAAAAGAAAAAAAGGGTAGTGTCTACTAATGAGTAAAACTGTGAGCCTTAGGAACCACCTATAGACTCACATTCGGAGGTCATATTATCTGTTAGCAAATAATTACCACAGGTTAAGGCACTAAGTAAACAATCATCTTATATTAAAAAAATATATATATATATCACTGCACAGTGACAGTTTACCTAGTCACCCAAGAGCTCTGATGGAAATGTATTGGGAGAAGGATGATGTTTTCATGGCTGCTAACACAACATCCATTCTGCAACCCATAAATTAAGGAGGAATTTTGACTTTTTTTTTTTTTTTTTTTTTTTTTAGAGACAGGGTCTGGCTCTGTCACCCAGGCTGGAGTATAGTGGCTCGATCTCAGCCCACTGCAATCTCCGCCTCTTGGGTTCAAGTGATTCTCATGGCTCTTGAGTAGCTGAGATTACAGGCATGGACAACCATGCCTGGATAATTTTTGTATTTTTAGTAGAGATGGGGTTTCACCACGTTGGCCAGGCTGGTCCCAAACTCCCAGCCTCAAGTGATCCACCCACCTCAGCCTCCCAAAGTGCCGGGACTACAGGCATGAGCCACTGCACCTGGCCGGAATTTTGACTTTCAAGTCTTATGATTTAAGAAATACATTTCACGAGGCTATAGGTGCCATAGATAATGATTCCTCTGATGGATTTGGGCAAAGCAAACTGAAAACCTCTGGAAAGAATTCACATTCTAAATGCCATTAAGAACATTTATTATTTATAGGAGGAATTCAGCATATCAACATTAACAGTAATTTCAAAGAAGTTATTCTAACCCTTTTGGATGCCTTTGAGAAATTCAAGACTTCAGTAAAGAAAGTAACTAAAGATGTGGTGAAAATAGCAAGAGAACTAGAATTAGAAGTGGGGCCTGAAGGTATGACTGAATTACTTAATTTTCATGATAAAAATCTGAACAGATAAAGAGTTGCTTCTTATGGATGAGCAAAGAAACTGGTTTTTTGAGATGGAATCTACTCCTGGTAAAGATGCCACGAATACTGTTGAAATGACAACAAAAGATTTAGAATATTACATATACTTAGTTGATAATGGCAAATAGCAGAAGGGTTTGAGATGACTGACTCCATATTTTTTTAATGGGAACTGACTCTAACTTTTAAAATTTTTTTAATTTTTCATTTTTAGAGATAGGAATTCACTCTATCACCTAAGCTGGAGTGCAGTGGTATCATAGCTCACAGTAGCCTCAAACTCCTAGGCTTAAGAGATCTTCCTGCCTCAGCTTCCCAAGTAGCTGAGACTATAAGGACAAGCTACCATGTCCAGCTAATTAAAAAAAAATTTCAAGGCCGGGCGCGGTGGCTCAAGCCTGTAATCCCAGCACTTTGGGAGGCTGAGGCGGGTGAATCACGAGGTCAAGAGATCGAGACCATCCTGGTCAACATGGTGAAACCCCGTCTCTACTAAAAATACAAAAAATTAGCTGGGCATGGTGGCGCGTGCCTGTAATGCCAGCTACTCAGGAGGCTGAGGCAGGAGAATTGCCTGAACCCAGGAGGCGGAGGTTGCAGTGAGCCGAGATCGCGCCATTGCACTCCAGCCTGGGTAACAAGAGCAAAACTCCATCTCAAAAAAAAAAAAAAAAAAAAAAAAATTTCTTTTTTAAGAGATGGGGTCTTGCTATATTGGCCAGGCTGGTCTCAAACTCCTGGCCTCAAGTGATCCTCCTGCCTCATTCTCCCAAAGTGCTGGATTACAGGTGTGAGCCACTGTACCTGGCTTGATTCCAATTTTGAATGAAGTTCCACTATGGGTAAAATGCTATCAGACGGCATCACATGCTACAGAGAAATTGTTCGTGAAAGGAAGAGTTAACTGATGTGGCAAACTTCCTTGGTGTTGTATTTTTAGAAACTGCCACAGCCACCCCAACCTTCAGCCACTACCCTGATCAGCCATCAACATCAAGGCAAAACGCTCTGCCAGCAAAAAGATTACCCCTGTCTGAGAGCTCAGATTGTTAGCATTTTTAGCAAGAAAGTACTCTGAAACTGTGTACAATGTTTTTTTAGATATAATAGGACTGCATACTTACTTGATTATAGTACAGTGTAAACATAACTTTTATTGCATTGGGAAACAAAAAAAAATTCACGTGATTCATTTCATTGCAGTATTTATTTTATTGCAGTGGTCCAGAACCAAACATGCAGCATCTCTGAGGTATGCCTGTACAGTTATAAAGTTCTTACAGTATACATGGTGGTATATCAATTGAAAGTAGACTGTGAGCCGGGCGTGGTGGCTCATGCCTGTAATCCCAGAACTTTGGGAGGCCACATCACAAGGTCAGGAGTTCGAGACCAGCCTGGCTAATATGGTGAAATTCCATCTCTACTAAAAATACAAAAATTAGCCAGGCATGGTGGCGCGTGCCTGTAATCCCAGCTACTCAGGAGGCTGAGGCTAGTGGGTTGAGCAGCCAGTGTCACAGTCTGAGATGAACCCTGATTGATCCAGCCCAGTGGAGGAAGGGCACAACCCACCACTAGAGGGGTGGGACTGGGCTACACGCGCTCAACCCACTAGAGTCAGAGCTTCAGCCCTCTGGGGTTTGTAGGGGAAGGCAGGGACCCGCCCAGCCGAACCCGCTGTCTCCTTTCAGCTTCCTCTCTCTCCTGTCATGGGGTAGGGGCCTGCCCAACTGCTCCTGCTTACAGCTCCCTCTCTCTCGGCGGTGGGAGGGGGCACTAGCTCAGTCCGCCAGCTCTTATTCAACTCCGCACTTGTAACTGCCCAGCAATTGACTGGCAAAGATACCCTGTTCTGTGTATTGCTGAGGCTTTGGGGGAAGCACTGTATCTGGACCAGAGTTCTACTACAAGGACACGTGCACACGAATGTTCATTGCAGCACTGTTTACAATAGCAAAGACCTGGAACCAACCCAAATGCCCAACGATGATAGACTGGATAGGGAAAATGTGGTACATATACACCATGGAATATTACGCAGCCATCAAAAACGATGAGTTCATGTCCTTTGTAGGGACATGGATGAACCTGGAAACCATCATTCTCAGCAAACTGACACAAGAGCAGAAAATCAAACACCGTATATTCTCACTCATAGGCGGGTGTTGAACAATGAGAACACATGGACACAGGGAGGGGAGCACTACACACTAGGGTCCGTTGGGGGGAAATGGGGGAGGGACGGGGGGGTGGGGAGGTGGGAAGAGATAGCATGGGGAGAAATGACAGATACAGGTGAGGGGATGGAAGGCAGCAAACCACACTGCCGTGTGTGTACCTATGCAACAATCTTGCATGTTCTTCACATGTACCCCAAAACCTAAAATGCAATAAAATAAAATAAAATAAAATAAATTAAAAAAAAAAAAAAAGAAAAAACACAGGAAGCCTACGTAGCAACCGGGCTGCTTTCTTGACATCCCAGCAGCCCCTACAGGTCAGCGGAAGAGGCGGGCCTAATCTCCCAGTATAAACAAAAAAGAGGCAGGAAGCTTCCCTAGTAACCTGAAGGAGTCCCTAGAAACCCAGTAGCACCTCCACAGGCAGACAAGCGACCTCATCAAGCAGCTCCCTGACAACACTGCCAGGTAAATCCACAAAGATGAGAAAAAACCAGCGCAAAAAAGGTGAAACTGAAGACCAGAACACCTCTTCTCCTTCAAGGGATCACAACTCCTCAACAAGACAGGATCACAACTTGACTGAGAAGCAGTGTGACGAAGTGACAGAAACAGTCTTCAGAAGGTGGATAATAACAAACTTTTCTGAGCTAAAGGAACATATTCTAATTCAATGCAAAGAAACCAAAAACCTCGAGAAAAGGTTAGATGAAATGCTAACTAGAATAACCAGCTTAGAGAACATAAATGACTTGATGGAGTTGAAAAACACAGTACGAAAACTACATGAAGCAAACACAAGTTTTAATAGCCGAATTGATCAAGCAGAAGAAAGGATATCCGAAATTGAAATCAACTCAACGAAATAAAAGGAGAAGGCAAGACAAGAGAAAAAAGAATAAAAAGAAATGAACAAAGCCTCCAAGAAATATGGGATTATGTGAAGAGACCTAACCTATGCTTGATCGGTGTACCTGAATATGATGGGGAGAATGAATCCAAGCTGGAAAACACGCTCCAGGATGTTATCCAGGAGAACTTCCCAAGCCTAGCAAGGCAGTCCAAAATTCAAATTCAAGAAATACAGAGAACTCCACAAAGATATTCCTCAAGAAGAACACCACCAAAGCACATAATCGTCAGATTCACCAGGGTTGAAATGAAGGAAAAAAATGCTAAGGGCAGCCAGAGAGAAAGGTCAGGTCACCCACAAAGGCAAGCCCATCAGATCCACAGCGGATCTCTCAGCAGAAACCCTATAAGCCAGAAAAGAGTGTGGGCCAATATTCAATATCCTTAAAGAAAAGAACTTTCAACCCAGAATCTCATATCCAGCCAAACTAAGCTTCGTAAGTGAAGGAGAAATAAAATCCTTTATGGACAAGCAGATTTTGTCACCACCAGACCTGCCCTACAGGAGCTCCTGAAAGAAACACTAAGCATGGAAAGAAGCAAGTATCAGTCACTGCCAAAGCAAACCAGTGGGCAAAGACCAAAAGTGCGATGAAGAAAATGAGTCAACTAATGGGAAACAAAACCAGTCAGTAACAAAATGGCAGGATTAAATTCACACATAACAATATTAGCATCGAATGTAAACGGCCTAAATGCCCCAATCAAAAGACACAGACTGGGGACATGGATGAACCTGGAAACCATCATTCTCAGCAAACGGACACAAGAGCAGAAAATCAAACACCGCAGCATGTTCTCACTCATAGGTGGGTGTTGAACAATGAGAACACATGGACACAGGGAGGGGAGCACTAAACACTGGGGTCTGTAGGGAGGAAATAGGGGAGGGACAGTGGGGGATGGGGAGTTGGGGAGAGACAGCATGGGGAGAAATGCCAGATATAGGTGATGGGGAAGAAAGCAGCAAATCACACTGCCATGTGTGTACCTATGCAACAATCTTGCATGTTCTTCACATGTACCCCAAAACCTAAAATGCAATAAAAAATTAATTAATTAAATTTAAAAAAAAGACACAGACTGGCAAACTGGATAAAAAGTCAAAACCCATTGGTGTGCTGTATTCAGGAAACCCATCTCACATACAAAGACACACATAGGCTCAAAATAAAGGGATGGAATAAGATTTACCAAGCAAATAGAGAACAAAAAAAAAGCAGGGGTTGCAATCCTAGTCTCTGATTAAATGGACTTCAAACCAACAAAGATCAAAAGAGACAAAGAAGGACACTACATAATGGTAAAAGGTTCAATCCAACAGGAAGAGCTAACTATCCTAAATATAAACGTTCCCAACACAGGAGCACCCAGATACATAAAGCAAGTTCTTAACGACCTAAAACAAGATTTAGACTCCCACACAATAATAGTGGGAGACTTCAACACTCCATTGTCAATATTAGACAGATCAACGAGAAAGAAAATTAACAAGGATATCCAGGACTTGAATGCAGAGCTCCACCAGGCAGACCTAACAGACATATACAGAACGCTCCACCCCAAATCCACAGAATATACATTGTTCTCGGCACCACATTGCACTTACTCTAAAATTAACCACATCATTGGAAGTAAATCACTCCTTAGCAAATGCAAAAGAACAGAAATCATAACAAACTGTCTATCAGACCACAGCGCAATGAGACTAGAACTCAAGATCAAGAAACACACTCAAACCGCACAACCAATTGGAAACTGAACAACTGGCTCCTGAATGTCAACTGGATAAACAATGAAATGAAGGCAGAAATAAAGATGTTCTTCGAAACCAAGCAGAATGAAGACACAACTTACCAGAATCTCTGGGACACCTCTAAAGCAGTGTCGAGAGGGAAATTTATAGCAATAAATGCCCACCAGAGAAGAGAGGAAAGATCTAAAATCAACACCCTGTTGTCAAAATTCAAAGAGCTAGAGGAGCAAGATCAAAAAAACTCAAAAGCTAGCAGAGGAAATAACCAAGATCAGAGCAGAACTGGAGGAGACAGAGACATAAAAAAACCCTTAAAGAAAAATCAATAAATCCAGGAGCTGGTTTTCAAAAAGATCAACAAAATAGACCGCTAGCCAGATTAATAAAAAAGAAAAGGGAGAAGAATCAAATAGATGCAATAAAAAATGATAAAGGGGATATCACCACTGATCCCACAGAAATACAAACTACCATCAGAGATTACTACAAACAGCTCTACTCACATAAACCGGTAAACCAGGAAGAAATGGATAAATTCCTAGACACTTGTACTCTACCAAGACTAAACCAGGAGGAAGCTGAAACCCTGAACAGATCAATAACAAGGGCTGAAGTAGAAGCAGCAATCAATAGCGTACCAACCAAAAAAAGCCTAGGTCCAGATGGGTTCACAGCCGAATAGGAGCCAGTTCCATTCCTTCTGAAACTGTATCAAACAATACAAAAGGAGGGAATCCTCCCTAACTCATTTTATGAGACCAACATCATCCTGATACCAAAACCAGGCAGAGACTCAACTAAAAGAGAAAACTTCAGGCCAATATCCATGATGAACATCAATGCAAAAATCTTCAGTAAAATACTGGCAAAAAGATTGCAACAGCACATCAAGAAGCTTATCCATCACAACCAAGTAGGCTTCATCCTGGGGATGCAAGGTTGGTTCAACATACACAAATCCATAAATGAAATCCATCACATAAACGGAACCAAGACTAAAACCACATGATTATCTCAATAGATGCAGAGAAGGCCTTTGACAAAATTCAACAGCCATTCATGCTAAAAGCTCTCAATAAACCTAGGTATTGACAAAACGTATCATAAAAAGATAAAAGCTATATGATGACAAACCTACAGCCAATATCACACTGAATGGGCAAAAGCTGGAAGAATTCCCTCTGAAATCAAGCACTAGACAGGGATGCCCTCTCTCACCACACCTATTCAACATAGTATTGTAAGTTCTAGCCAGAGCAATCAGGAAAGAAAAAGAAATAAAGGATATTCAATTAGGAAAGGAGGAAGTCAAACTGTCTCTATTTGCAGATGACACGATTGTGTATCTAGAAGGCCCCATCATCTCAGCCCAAAATCTTCTCAAACTGATAAGCAACTTCAGCAAAGTCTCAGGATACAAAATAAATGTGCAGAAATCACAAGCATTCAAGGCTGGGCATGGTGGCTCAAGCCTGTAATCCCAGCACTTTGGGAGGCCGAGGCGGGTGGATCACGAGGTCAAGAGATCAAGACCATCCTGGTCAACATGGTGAAACCCCGTCTCTACTAAAAATACAAAAAATTAGTTGGGCATGGTGGCGCGTGCCTGTAATGCCAGCTACTCAGGAGGCTGAGGCAGGAGAATTGCCTGAACCCAGGAGGCGGAGGCTGCGGTGAGCCGAGATTGTGCCATTGCACTCCAGCCTGGGTAACAAGAGCGAAACTCCGTCTCAAAAAAACAAAAGAAATAAAAAGCATTCCTATATACCAATAACAGATAAACAGAGAGCCAAATCAAGAGCAAACTCTAATTCACAATTGCTACACAAAGAGAATAAAATACCTAAAAATACAACAAAGGATGTAAAGGACCTCTTCAAGGAGAACTATAAACCACTGCTCAATGAAATAAGAGAGGACACAAACAGATGGAGAAACATTACATGCTCATGGTTAGGAAGAATCAGTATCGTGAAAATGGCCATACTGCCCAAAGTAATCTACAGATTCAACGCTATCCACATCAAGCTACCAATGAGCTTCTTCACAGAACTGGAAAAAAATGCTTTAATCTTCATATGGAATCACAAAAAACCCCGCATAGCCAAGACAATGCTAAGCAAAAAGAACAAAGCCGGAGGCATCACACTGCCGACTTCAAACTATAATACAAGGCTACGGTAATCAAAATAGCATTGTACAGGTACCAAAATAGAGACATAGACCAACGGAACAGAACAGAGACCCCAGAAGAACCACCACACATCTATGACCATCTGATCTTTGACAAACCCGGCAAAAACAAGCAATGGGGAAAGGACTCCATGTTTAATAAATAGTGTTGGGAAAACTGGCTAGCCATGTGCAGAAAGCAGAAATTGGACTCCTACCTGTCACCTTACACTAAAATTAACTCCAGATGGATCAAAGATTTAAACATAAAAACTAACACCATAAATATACTAGAAGAAAACGTAGGCAAAACCATCCAGGACATAGGCATAGGCAAGGAAGGACTTCATGACTAAAACACCAAAGCAATGGCTATAAAAGCCAAGATAGACAAATGAGATCTAATTAAACTCCAGAGCTTCTGTACAGCAAAACAAACCATCATTAAAGCGAATTGGCAACCAAAAGAATGGGAAAAAATTTTTGCAATCTATCCATCTGACAAAGGGCTAATATCCAGAATCTACAAAGACCTAAAACAGATATACAAGAAAAAAAACCCATGAAAAAGTGGGTGAAGGATCTGAACAGACACTTTTCAAAAGAAGACATATATGAGGCCAACGAACATATGAAAAAATGCTCATCACCACTGGTCATTAAAGAAATGTAAATCAAAACCACACTGAGATATCTCATGCTAGTTAGAATGGCAATCATTAAAAAATCTGGAGACAACAGACCCTGGAGAGGATGTTGAGAACTAGGAATACTCTTACACAGTTGATGGGAGTGTAAATTAGTTCAACCATTGTGGAAGACAGTGTGGCGATTTCTCAAGGATCTAGACCTAGAAATTCCATTTGACTCAGCAATCCCATTACTAGGTATACACCCCAAGAACTATAAATCCTTCTACTATCGACACATGCACACATATGTTCATTGTGGCCCTGTGTACAATAGCAAAGACCTGGAACCAACCCAAATGCCCATCAATGATAGACTGGACAAAGAAAATGTGGTAAATATACACCATGGGATACTACACAACAATAAAAAATGATGAGTTCGTGTCCTTTGTAGGGACTTGGATGAATCTGGAAACCATTATTCTCAGCAAACTGACACAAGAACAGAAAGCCAAACACCAAATGTTCTCACTCATAGGTGAGTGTTGAGCAACAAGAACACGTGGACTCTGGGAGAGGGGCGTCACACACTAGGGGCAGTTGCAGGGGGAAGAGGAGAGAGAGCAGGGGGTGGTGAGGGTTAACATAGAGAGAAATGCCAGATATAGTATGCATCTAAAGTAAAATAAATTTTAAAAAATAAAAATAAAATTAAAAAATACACTTTAAGTAAAAAGATGCAAATAGATTAAAAGCACAAGGATGGAAAAAGATATGCCAGGCCTATACTAGTCAAATAAAAGCTGGAAAGGCTATGTCAATCAAAATAGATTTCAGGGCAAAGAATATTACGAAATGATTTTATTTATTCCTAGTAATTATAGAGAAATGAATTCATGAAAGGGATATAACAATCCTAAACTTTTATGTACCTAATAACATAGTTTCAAAATACATAAAGCAAAAGCTTACAGAACTACAAGCGAAATAGACAAGTGTCCACAATAATTGGAGATGTCGACATCCCTCTTAATAATTGATAGATCAAACACACACACACAAATCAGTAAGAATATAGAAGACTTGAACACTCAGCCAACTTTACCTAACTGACATTTATAGAACACTTCACCCAACAACAGAAAGGCTCATGTATATTCCTGAAGCTTTCAAGTATACACAGAACCTCACCAAGATAGACCATATTCTGGGGCATAAAAATGTCTCAAAAACTTAGAATTCATGTCATAGAAAGCATACTTTCTGACCATAGTGGAATTGAAGTAGAAATCAGTAACATAGCATCACATTGGCCATGAAATAAAGAAAAAAGAGAAAAGTAAAAATAAATAAATAAAATAAAAAATTGAAATCAGTAACAGAACAACATCTGGAAAATCCTCAAATATTTAGAAACTAAATAACACACCTCTAAGTAGTCCATGAATAGCTATTAAATGGTACATCTCAATAAAACAAAGGGAAATAAGTATTCTGAACTGAATGAAAATAAAAATAATGTATCAAAATTTTGGGGATGTAGCTAAAGCAGTTCTTTTTTTTTTTTTTTGAGGCAGAGTTTCGCTCGTTACCCAGGCTGGAGTGCAATGGCGCCATCTCGGCTCACCGCAACCTCCGCCTCCAGTGTTCAGGCAATTATCCTGCCTCAGCCTCCTGAGTAGCTGGGATTACAGGCACGCGCCACCATGCCCAGCTAATTTTTTGTATTTTTAGTAGAGACGGGGTTTCACCTCGTTGACCAGGATGGTCTCGATCTCTTGACCTTGTGATCCACCCGCCTCAGCCTCCCAAAGTGCTGGGATTACAGGCTTGAGCCACCGTGCCCGGCCGCTAAAGCAGTTCTTAAGGTGAAATTTATAGCCCTAAATCCCTATATGAGAAAACAGGAAAGGTCTCAAATCAATGACTGTAGCTTCTTACCTTAAGAAATTAGAAAAAGAAGAGCAAGTTAAATCTGAAGCAAGCAAAATTCAGTGAAACACAAAAACAGAGAAAAATCAATTAACCAAAAGCTCATTACTTATTAAAAAAGAGCAATAAAACTTATAAACCTCTAGCCAAACTGATCAGGAAAAAAAAAGAAGATACAAATGACCAATATCAGGAATGAGAAGGAAAACATCATTACAGATTGTAGAGATCTTAAAGGAATCATAGAATACCATAATTAACTTTATGCCAATAAATCCAGTACCTTAGCAGAAACGGACAAATTCTCTGAAACATATAAACTACTAACCCTCATTTTAAAAAAAAGGAATCTGGTTTTCGAATTTTCAGAAAAAAAGGAAAAATGAAAATCTGGATTTCCCTACATCTATTAAAGAAATCAACGTTATTTAAAACCTTCCTACATAGAAAACCCTGGGCCTCGAAGTTTCACAAGAAGGCTCAAATTCTATAAACATTTAAGGAAGGCACAATACCAATTCAACACAAACTCTGTTTTAAAAATTGAAGAGAGGGCCAGGCGTGGTGGATGAATCCCAGCGCTTTGGGAGGCTGAGGCAGGGGGATCACTTGAGGTCAGGAGTTCAAGATCAGCCTGGCCAACACAGTGAAACCCCTTCTCTACTAAAAAAATACAAACATTAGCTGGGCATAGTGGCGAATGCCTATAGTCCCAGCTACTTGGAAGGCTGAGGCACGAGAATCACTTAAACCTGAGAGATAGACACTGCAGTGAACTGAGATCACGCCACTGCACTCCAGCCTGGGCAGAGCAAGTCTGTCTCAAAAAAAAAAAAAAAAAAAAAAAATTGAGGAGAAGCCCACTGTGGTGGCTCACACCTGTAATCCCAGCACTTTGGGGAGGCTGAGGCAGACGGATTGCTGGAGCTGAAGAATTGAGACCAGCTTGGCCAACATGGTGAAACCCCAACTCTGCCAAAAATACAAAATAATTAGCTGGCTGTGGTGACATGTGTCTGTAGTCCTAGATACTCAGGACCTTGGCTAAGGTGGGAAGATGGCTTGACCCCAGGAGGCAGAGGTTGCAGTGAGCCGAGATCATGCCACTGCACTCCAGCCTGGGTGACAAAGCCAGAACCTGTCTCAAAAAAATAAAAAATAAAAAATAAAAATTGAAGAAGAGGAAACACTTTCCAACTCATTCTACAAGGCCAGCATTGCCCTGAGAGCAAAACCACAGACATTAAAAGAAAAATATAGACCAATATTCTTCTCGGACATTGATGTAAAAATTTTAAACAAAATTTTAGTATATTAAATATAAAACAATAATGAATATATCAGAACAAAGTAAGCTTTATCCAGGAAAGGCAAGGTTGGTTTAATATGTGAAAGTTAATATAATTACCATACATCAAACTAAAAAATGAAAACCACACAATAACCTCAGTAAATGCAGAATTTAACAAAAGCAGCATTTGACAAAATAGAATAGCTGTTCCTAATTCTTGGCTAAATTCCACAAGTATATTTTTTAAAGGCATGGTTCCTCTCCTGAAATTTGGCTTTTATTGTATCATTCCATTAAAACTGCCTTTACTATATTCACCAGCATCTATTTCTGAGATACAATATAGCATGGCTATTAGGAGAATGGACTCTGGAGCTTGACTACTTGAGTTCAATTCCCAGCTCTACCCATTACTGATTTTCACCAGTTTTAACTTCTCCATGCCTCATTTTTCGTATCTGCAAAATGGGGATAATAAAAGGACTTCCCTTATAGGGCCCTGTGAAGAGTTAAGTAAGTTCATACATATATAAAGCACCTAACTTAAAACAGTGCCTAATATTTGGCCAAAAAACAAAAACAAAAACAAAAAAACCTGTAGAAGGAAGTGCTAGCTAAGATTACCACCTCTGGAAAATACCTAGTTCTTAATCTCTGTAGTTCTCAGATGATCTCTCAGGCCACACTGAGAAGCATTTCAGCAAGTTAAAACGAGTCTCTCTGAGAGTGCATACCGAGTGGTGAAGCAAAAGCAGAGCCTGACACTTGAATCCTGGCTCCATCACGTATTAGCCAGGTGACCCTGGGCACCTTACTTTGCCTCTCTAGACCTCTTTATCTTTGAAATCATAAGATTGTTGTGATGACTGAGTAACAGAATACTTTTCTTCCCTCAATCTCCTACCAAGGCTGGACTTGTTTTATTAAAATGCCTTCCAATCAGACTGGTACCAGGACCAGCTTCTCCAGAGACCAAGAGCAAATGCTGGTCCCTAGGGGAGGTCAATACTGAAAGGTCAATCTTGTACTTGGCCATGACTTCCAGGGTATCGTCTTCCCAGAGGCCAGAATTATTTCTGAGGGTCAGGAGGGTAGCCTCTTAGAAACCCATGAAAACTCCTGGGATTCTGATGGGAATGGCCTGGTCTCTCTCTAAAGGGCTCATGATCAATCTCCTTTTATTCTACCCATTAGCTGGTAATATTTCCCAAGGTCAGCCCCGGAATTTATAATTTTCTCTATTTGGGAGTTAATTACTATTTATAAACATAATGACTGCAAGTCTGTATTTTCTTTTTTTTTTTTTTTTTGAGACAGAGTTTCACTCGTTACCCAGGCTGGAGTGCAATGGCGCCATCTCGGCTCACCGCAACCTCCGCCTCCTGGGTTCAGGCAATTCTCCTGCCTCAGCCTCCTGAGTAGCTGGGATTACAGGCACGTGCCACCATGCCCAGCTAATTTTTTTATATTTTTAGTAGAGACGGGGTTTCACCATGTTGACCAGGACGGTCTCGATCTCTTGACCTCATGATCCACCCGCCTCGGCCTCCCAAAGTGCTGGGATTACAGGCTTGAGCCACCGCGCCCGGCCAAGTCTGTATTTTCTTATTCTTTCTTAAAAGTCTATTTTCTACTCTAATATTTCATGAGAACTTAATTCCTATTAAAATATGAATGTTCACATTTTAATATCCTCTTAAAAGGGAAAGCACATCTACCACCAGGTAAACAGCATGGCTCCATACGAATTTTTCCCTGAAATTGCTGATGACCTATCCATATTACTGAGTTCATCTCTGGGTTTTGGGTCCACCACTTGGACCTACATTTCTATTTTTATGCTGGCCCCCCAAAACCAGAAGTCTGTTCATAGTCCGTTCCCTACTGTTGGCAGTCACAACCATTTCTGCACTGAGCAAGGTTATTTACTCAGGAATCATCTTCGTTAAATCTCTTCGTTCCCCACGTATGGTCTAGTCAAGGCACCGCAGTAGGTTTTAGAGATACACGTGTCTCCTTTCTGGCTGCTCTAATCCAAACCTCAATCATTTTACAGCATAACAGTGATAACTTTCTTGCTAGCCTCCCCACTCAGGCCTATTGTACTCACAGCAAGAAAAACTTTTTATTCAGGTGTTATTGTGAACATGGCAACAACTTTTAATTCTACTTACGCCAAACAATTTAAGTCTTGAAGACACTCCCCGACTGACTGTCATCTAGTGGCTTTTTTTGGCACTCTGGATCCAGGCTCTCCCACATGGCCAACTATGTTTTCTCTCATCGCTTGTATAATCCTCAGTCTCAAGGCCCACATGCTCCTATTACGTGATATGGTATCTAAGAACATGGGTTACTGGGTCAGACTGCCCGGGTTAAATTCCTCGTTCCATTACTTATCAGTTGTGAACCTCTCTCTTAATCAAGTTTCCTCACGTAGAAAGGAAGAACAGCAGCAGTACCAACTAGCATGACAGGGTTGTTGCAAGGATTAGATGATAATCCATGTAAAGCACTAAAGACAATGTCAGGCACACAGCAAACACTCAGGAAGTATCAGTTACTACTGACTTCCTACTATTACTGCTTCCTAACAGAAGACCCAGGGTCTGGTACATAGCAGGTACATAGCAAGCTGAATCAAGAACAGAAACCCATTCTTTCTCCTAAAATTATTCAAACACTAGTGAGAGGCACAGGTTTTCAATCTGAAATTTTGACCTACCTTTAAATCTGAGTTGGCTGCAAATTTCTGTCCAATTAAAGCTGCATTTCCTCCTACATAGTGCTGTAAGAGAGTTCAAGGCTTTTAGACAGTATTTTAATACAACCACATCACCCAAGTTTAATCATTATTTATTTAAAAAATTTACAGACCATTTTTCTAAAAACATTTTGAGATGATTTTACATCAAAGGATACAGATTAAGTTAATGGAACACAGAAAGTGAGTTATAAGGTGAAGAAAATAAATATGACAACCATGAAAATTAGTCTGATTGCTTTAACTATAGATCAGATTCAGCTCTGAGCTTACAAGCAGCCAGAACAGACATAGGAAACATAAAAAGTGTGGACAGGGCTTGGCTTTTCTTCTACATTGTAGTCTTCTAAAATGAAGAAAAATGTCACTACCCTGTGGAGAATCATTCACTAGATGTTATAATAAACTAAAATCTAACCCTTGAGTGAGGCACATATGGGCTTTATCTAATCCATGCGTTCTTTACCACCTTCATCTCCTGCCCTTCCCCCTTCCACATCCTGCTGCTTATGGCTCTCCGAGTCAGCCCTCCTCTGTCTCTCTGCCTTTGGCACGTGCTGTTTCCTTCCATTAGGACACTCTCCCGCCGGGCATGGTGGCTCATGCCTGTCTGTAATCCAAGCACTTTGGAGGCCAAGGCAGGCGGATCACCTGAGGTCGGGAGTTCAAGACCAGCCTGACCAACATGGTGAAACCCTGTCTTTTAAAAAAAGACGTGGGACCTTTAAGGACATCCTCCCCTTCTCATATACTAGGCAAATCCCTGATCACTTTCCAACAATCAGCTGCAGTTATTAGTTATTAGTCACCTATTATGTAATGCCTTCCTGTTACCCTTTTCCCAGTGACATCTCAGTCTTCACACTGTCCTCACCAGGTAAGATTACAGATCTCTTCCTACCCCTTATAACTTGAACAAACCTCTAACACGGCTCTTGTCCCCTTGGGCTACTATCGTCTGGTCACAAGACTAGCTCTTTCGGGGCAGGGACTGTCAATTCTTAAGTGTTCAGTAGATGTTTGTTGCTAAATTTTGAGAAATGAAGAAACACACTGATGTGTTGGGAAATATAAAGGTTTTCCTGGGAGTAAATTCTAAAGATAATGGGCCCTAATATAGGACAGCATTTTCCCTTAAACACCACATCTCTCAGCTGAGGACCTGGAGAACAGATTCAGGGCTGGTGTTCCACGCTGCTGACTAAGGATGAATCCATGTGCCAGAAATCTGACACATAGGAGATAAGGTTACTTTCTATTACGAAAGCTGAAAAACCTCATCAATAGTGTTGACTGGGTTGAATGCTACTATCCCACCTTCCTAGTCCTCAGCCCATGCAGAGGCATAGACTAAACCAGGGGTGTCCAACCTTTTGGCTGCCCTGGGCCACGCTGGAAGAACTATCTTGGATCACACATAAAATACACTAACAATAATGATAGCTGATGGGCTATTTAAAAAAAAAGGAGGGAGGGGTATACATCTCGTAATGTTTTAAGAAAGTTTACGAATTTGTGTTGGGCCACATTCAAAGCTGTCCCGAGTTGCAGTTTGGACAAGCTTATAGTAAATAATTTTAGATGGTAGACATCACTCTCATCCCAATTTTGTGCTGACTAACCTCTGAATTCAGGTGGGACAGTAACAGCTTTTAGGAGACAAATTTAAAACTTTTTGTGATATGCAGGCTGAAATTTGGCCTTTTAACATGTCAGCCTTAATGTTTTATTTAACCATGATAGCTAGAATTTACTAAAAAAAAAAAAAAAAAAAAATCTTGGGAAAATAGTAAGATATCTACAAAGCGGATTTCAGAATTTTCACATAATGGTTATTAACTGCTGTTTATCAGTCAACCTGCCTTAAACTATAAGGAAGTGAAAAAAGGCACACCCTTAGTGAAATGGGGTTTTACAATGTTAAGAAATAACTTGGACCATCACAAAGCTAAAGTTGCTGTAAAAGTTTTTTTTCATCAAGAAACAAAGGCAGAATCAAGAGAGAAATTAAACTAGTGGTTTAAATTCTATAATTATAAAGACTTTTGAGCAGTGGGCTCGTCTTCATATAGAACTATGGAGATTCTCTCGTAAGAGACAAGAATCTCACTACTAAGCTCAGCTGTCAAAATGGTAACTAAAATCTTAACTTGCTATCTCCTTTAGAAACTCAGCTAATGCCCATGTCCATTTCTAATGTTCAAATAGGTACCTTCAAGGACAAAAAACTTTTTATTTTTTAAATTTTTTTGAGACAGGGTCACACTGTGGCCCAGACTGGAGTGCAGTGGCATGATCATGGTTCACTGTAGCCTTGACCTCCCAGCCTCAAGTGAGCTTCCCCCAGGCACATGTCACCATGCCCAGCTCATTGTTTCTATTTTTTTGTAGAGATAGGGTTTCACCATGTTGCCCAGGCTGGTCTCAAATTCCTGGGCTCAAGCAATCCACTTGCCTCAGCCTCCCAAAGTGCTGGGATTACAGGCCTAAGTCACTGTGCCCAGCCTAAAATCTTCAGTCATCAAAATAAAAGCAGTCACAAAGGTTTGCCCATGAAAGGTGCCAATTAAAAACGGCATTTTAAGAGCTTCCCTGGCTAGAACTACCAACCCAGATGGGGCGCCCAGCCAAAGGCAGGTTTAAATGAGGAGGAAAAATGAGGTGGGGTGCAAGGCATGGGAGATAAACAACCAAAACTCAGCCTCAAGGGGCATGGGGGTACATGCAGGAGCAGGCATAGCGGGGTGAGGTAGGAAGAGCCATGGTTGGGTCTCTAGCCCCAGCACTGCCTCTTATTCCATGTGAGCCTCCAGGAAGTGCCTGGACCATGCAGGGCTTTGTATATAATCACCAGGTGAGCTTGGAAACGACTAAGGTTCTCTCTAACTAACAGATTCTACCCTGCAGACCAGTAGTTCTCAAAATGAGGTTCTCAGACCTAGAAGATCAACCAGAAAACTCACTGGAAAGGTAAATTCTTGGGTCCCATCCCACATCTACTCAATCAGAACTCTGGGAGTAGGCCCAGAAATCTGTGTTTCGACAGCCTCTCCAAATGATTCCGATGCATGCTCGAATCTGACAACCACCAACTAGACCAGCAGTTTCAATCAGGAGTGATTTTGCTCCTCTCCTCTTCAAACCGGAATGAAAAGTTGCTTGCTTGCTTCTAGGAACCATAGGCAAAAGGTATCTTTTCCCACCTTTAATTTACTATTGCTTAACCAAACAGACCTGGGCTCCTGGGAATTCTGATGCAACCTGGGCAATGTCATGAAAAGTTTCCTTATCACTGAAGAAGCGCTCAGCAGCTGCTCCCTTCCCCATGAAGTGAATGAAGGCTTCTTCCAGATCATTCCTTGAATGTAGAACGCTGTGATCTTTCCCATTCCCAGGACTAAGGCCAAGTGCCTGCAAGAGCTTCACCCCCGAGAGCACCACATCAACACATGCATTGACTCTGCAAAGAGGAAAAACACTGTGTGAAAGGAAACAGCAGACACACTGAGTAGCTCTTTTGCATTTAACAAAAAAATGTTTCTCAGAACCATATTCAACAGAAAAACAGCAGAAGTAGATCTGAAACCTGAATTGGAAATAGCACATGGCAGGAAGAAAATTACTTTAACTGGATGTATGTATTAGGATCAGAACACAGGACACTTCAGTAGTTTGGCAAACTTTCACACTAGTTACAAAGTGAGAAAGTAGGTGCTTACCATTTCAGAACAAAGCTACTGTAAAAAAAAAAAAATGTGGCATTTCTGAGAAAACGCTGGCAGAGCCAAACTGCATTCATGACGGCTGTGTGACTTGGGCAAATCACTAATTTTGCTGTGCCTCGTTTCCCCATACACAAAATGGCAATAATATGAGCATTTAACTCAAAGAGCTATGGTTAAAAATTAAATAAGTGAACATATACTTAGGAACAGTGATTGGTACAGAGCAATCAAAATACATGTTTCAGTCAAAGGCCAGGTATCACACATTTTCCCTCCAAAGACAAATGAGGATGGTGGTAACACAGAATGAGTTCCTAAACGCCGGAGTTGTCTCAGCTGAAACCCTGTCTCTTCGAGTTTAGTGACTTACAGACTTTGGCACACTCGCAGCATTGTAACAACTCACCCCTTGGTTGGACTGACCCAGCAACATTAAAGAGCTGCCACTCCTTGCCATCAAGCTTGCCACTTGATGGAAATTATAAAGTACAGGTTGAATCCCTTATCTGAAGTGCCTGAGATCAGAAGTATTTCTGATTTTGGATTTTGGAATATTTACATATACAAAATGAGATATCTTGGGAATGGAACCCAAGTCCAAAAACACAAAATTCATTTACATTTCATATACACCTTATACATATAGCCTGAAGGTAACTTTGTTTTAAATCATTTTGTGCAGGAAGTAAAGTTTGTATTAAGTACTTCTGTGTGAGTGGAATTTTCACATAGAAGTACTTAATATATGATAGTGGCATTATGTAAGTGCCTCCAGAGTTCTGGATTTCAGAGCATTTTGGATTTTGGGTGCTCAACTTGTCCTAAGGTTGTCTGGCATGGCCTCTCCTATGTGTGCATGGAGAAGGTCTGGTTTATATTTTCAGGGGTTCTTTGCTAAAAGTCATCCCTTTTTAAAAGAGAAGGTTCAAATAATTAGGGTAGCTAGATGAAGTCTTCCTGCCCCTGCCCCTGTCACGGTCATCTTTATTCCTGCCTCTGCTTACCGGGATGTCATTCTGGCCAGTGAGGCTGGATTACTATACAGGCAGCTCCCAGCCGGCCAACTGAGATGGCCCCTAGTGACACGGGTGACTGGGCTTCAGATTTAATTCTGAGCAACTCTGAAACCAGAAGGTAAACTCATTAATAAAAATGTCCCAATGGATGGATTTTGGTGTAAAATACATAGTTACATTTCCTGTCTAGTTTCCTTCAAAAATGAAGAGGAATGAGACTGGGATGAACAAGAGGAACAAACGGACTGCATCCTCATTATAAGGGTCCTTTTTATTAATTTTTCCCCTAGGGATTCATGTTTTGAAAGGAGTTTTGCCTATCAAACAGCATTTAAATGCTCAGTTTCTTGTTCAGGACATACATAATGACTCTGATCAACTGGTGAAGCATAACCTAAGAGTTACTAGGCCTTTCAGTGCATAAAACATGTAGCTACTCTAATTGTTTGGCCCTTCTCTTTAAAAGAGGGATGACTTACAGTAAAGAAACACTGAAAATATAAGCCAGAACTTCTCTGACATACACAGGAGAGGCCATACTGGACATGCACGTGGCAGGTGCTTAAAGATATGTTTAAAATATCTTTCGTTTCACAGCCTTACAGGTTAAGAAACCAAACACACCTTGCAAACTGGTCTCAATTCCACCTCAGATAGGGTGCCCTTTATTTCTAATGAATGTAACATTAGATTGGTAGGCAAAATCAGGAATGGAAGTATCTCTAGCTCTCAATCCCAGTAGGTTCCTAAGTTTCAGACAGTGAGGACTTAGACAAGGAGGGATACCATTCCTCCAGACAGCCCAGTCTAAAAAAAATTGTATCCAAATGGATTTGGGTCCCGAGACTCAAGAGTAAAAGTTCAGGCCAGGCGCAGTGGCTCAAGCCTGTAATCCCAGCACTTTGGGAGGCTGAGGCGGGTGGATCACGAGGTCAAGAGATCGAGACCATCCTGGTCAACACGGTGAAACCCCGTCTCTACTAAAAATACAAAACATTAGCTGGGCATGGTGGCGCGTGCCTGTAATCCCAGCTACTCAGGAGGCTGAGGCAGGAGAATTGCCTGAACCCAGGAGGCGGACGTTGCGGTGAGCCGAGATCGTGCCATTGCACTCCAGCCTGGGTAACAAGAGCGAAACTCCATCTCAGGAAAAAAAAAAAAAAAAAGAGAAGTTCAAAGACAGAGGGAAACCTGTCTTTGAAAATAACTACTTCAAAAACTATAAACACCTCACCCTCCACATCTAGTCCTGCTGAGATTTTAAACACTCTCCTTAAAGATGAGAATGGGGAAAGCTGTTTCCAAAAGTTATAAAAGAACAAAAAGAAAAGGAACAAAGTTCAGCATATTTTATAACACAAAGCAACACCCAATTAGTTCCATAACTCCAAACTAATTTTGAGTTAAAAGACATCACTATCACGAAACATTTTCCATCCTTCACCTAATCACATCAGGAATACTAAGGGAAAATAACCAGTTTTTCAGACTGGTTCATGGTTTACTTGATGACTTCTTATAATAATAATAATAATAAAAAAAAAAGGGCAGAGCATGTTGGCTGACACTCGTAACTCCAGCACTTTGAGAGGCCAAAGAGGTTGAATCCCTTGAGCCTAGGAGTTCCAGACTAGCCTGAGCAACATAGAAGATCCCATCTCTACAAAAAATACAAAAATTAGCCAGGTGTGGTGGTGCATAACTGTAGCCCCAGCTACTTAGGAAGCTGAGGCAGGAGGATGGCTTAAGTTTGGGAGGCAGAGGTTGCAGTGAGCCAAGATGGCACCACTGCTCTTCAGCCTGGGTGGGAGAGAAAGACCCTTTCTCAAAAAACACTGAACATCTACTACGTGTCAGATGTCAAACAAGTATTTTACATGTACTTTCCATGCCATAATATTTTACCAGAGCAAGAACCTTTCTCTGCACTTACCTCAACTCAATAGCATCCCAAAATGTAAAAAGCGTATTACCCAAGGTGCTGTATTATCAAGGGTAAATAAAGGGACACATATAGAATCAGAAGACTTTTTGGCCAGAACCACCATCTTCCAGTAATTTGCCAAAATGACAAACACAAAGGAAAAGAGGAGAGGCCCCCGATATATGTTCTCTAGACCTTTTAGAGAACATGGAGCTGTCCTTTGGCCATGTATATGTGAATCTGTAAGAAATGTGATATTGAAGAATCAAGGGAATGGGTACTGTTTAAAAAGGAATACCCCACAAGGGTTACCGTGGCAAAACTGGAGGAGTCTACAATGTTACCCAGCATGCTGCTGGCATTGTTGTAAACAAACAAGGGCAAGATTCTTGCCAAGAGAATTAATGTGTATACTGAGCACATTAAGCACTCTAAGAGCCAAGACAGCTTCCTGAAATGTGTGAAGGAAAATGATCAGAAAAAGAAGAAAGCCAAAGAGAAAGGTACCTGGGTTCAGCTGAAGGGCCAGCCTGCTCCACCCAGAGCAGCATACTTTGTGAGAACCAGTGGGAAGGAGCCTGAGCTGCTGGAACCTCTTCCCTATGAATTCATAGCATAATAGGTGTTTAAAAAAAAAAAAAACCCTCTGGACTGTTAAAAAAAAAATCAGAGGACAAAATTATGCTCATCTGACATGCAAACAGAATCTCATACTTCATAATTTCCAGTATTTACAAAGGTAGGGGTGGGTGTGTGTGTGTGTGTGTGTGTGTGAACTTGTACAAGAGTCTGGTTACTAGCTATAATCTCTCTCTACCTAAGGAAACGGGCTTAGAAGTACCACTTGAAATTTGAGCTTAATAAATGGGGAAATTTTCACTAAAATGATGGTTATTAGATACTGAAATGGTACACAAAGAAAGATTGTGCGTATTTTACAAGGAGAAAGTTACATTACTATAGAGGTCTGTCATGCTTAGAGTCCATGGATTTTTACCTATTTGGGCTTTAATCCTACACAAAGGAGGAAAGACCAAATAAACAGTTTATTTTTTATTTGCTTTTAAAAAATCAATTCCTTTTATTTATGCAGTAAATCTTTAATGAATGATTAATGATTCAAATGTTCAGTCTGAATACATGAACCAGACCAAGTACTGTGGCTCAGGCCTGTAATCCCAATACTTTGGGAGGCTGAGGCAGTAGAGATTGCTTGAGGTCAGGAGTTTGAGATTAGCCTGGGCAATACAGCAAGACGCCCTTCAATCCATTCCACCCCCCCCCCCACCCAAATAATCTCACACTTCAGTAAAAAGTGTGTAAGAGAGGACAGTGTCATTTTGGAGAAAACATAGATGAAACAATTGGAAGACAGGTCAAGATAATAGATGCTGAATGCCAAAAAGAGTTGGGGCGGGGGACTGCCAGAGAGGGCATAGTTCTCCCTTCTAGACTGTAACTGTCTCTAAGGCAAGGACGATGTTTCCTATCTCCTCCCTTTTTAATCACCTGTAAATGTTTTCTAAGGTTTTCTCTAGCTTTACATTATGTGCATCAGCTGTTTTAAGAGCTAATTGTAATCGTTAAAACAGAACTGTCAAGGGTGATGGGGAGGCTGGGCAACTGTCCCTGGGCTGAACCTTAGCTCCTGCATCTAGGCAGAGAAAGGCGGCTGATCTTTAAGAAGCACCCCATGCTAGGCAGACATTTTCAGATACATTACACCTATTTGCAAAACGCTGTAAGATCGCTCATTAGTCATCACTGCTTTCAGCTGACAAAAGAGAGGCTGTAGATTAACTCACATTCCAAAGGCCACAGACAGGCGGAGCTGAAATTCAAACCCAGATTTATCCGATATTGAAGCCCACATAGGAAGTATGCACAAAGTTGTACACAAAGGGACTACCTTGTGTTTGGACACCGTAAGAATGATTTAGCTAGAATGGAGAATTCATACAGGGGAGAAGATCAAGATATGTTTCAAGGGTCAGGGTGAGGCCAGTTCTAGGGGCAAGGAATATATTAACATGAGGGTTTTACCTTTTTATTTTTTTTTGAGGAGTTTCGCTCTTGTTGCCCAGGCTGGGGTGCAATGGCACAATCTCAGCTCACCGCAAACTCTGCCCCGCAGGTTCAAGTGATTCTCCTGCCTCAGCCTCCCGGGTAGCTGGGATTACAGAAATATGCTACCGTGCCCAGCTAATTTTCTATTTTTAGTAGAGACAGGGTTTCTCCACATTGGTCAGGCTGGTGTCAAACTGCCAGCCTCAGGTGATCCGCCTGCCTCAGCCTCCCAAAGTCCTGGGATTACAAGCACGAGCCACCATGCCTGGCAGCTTTCATCGTTTTAAAAATCAATGAACAACAGGCACCAGCGTCTGATTTAGAAGAAGTTTCCTAGAAGCTCCTTAAAATTCCTCCTATCCTTTACTTTTATGACCCCTTTCCGCCAGCCCCTTAAATACTGGTGCCTCCCAGAATTCCACCCTTACCATTTTTACCTTCTCCTCTTCTCTTGCTGGGTGATCCTATCCTGTCTCTGGCTTCAAGCTAAGTGTCAGTGTCTCCAAACTTTGCAACCCTGTTTCTCAATATAGTCCTAAAAACCAGCTTCTCATTTTCAGTAGCTGACAAAGCAGCCTCATTAGAAACCCCACAACAATGTATGTACATCTCTCTTCCTCTGAAATCCAATCTGTCTTCTTCCACAAACTTGACTCTTCTTCTTAATGGCAACAACATGGCGTGAACATAGAACCAGAAATGGGAAAGAACATAGAACCAGGCTTCAACTGGCCCTCTGGCATTTGAAGCTACAAAATCTTGGGCAAATCCATGTGTGAAGACTCGGTGACAATATCTTTTATCTGCCTCCCTCATAAAGTTGTGTTAGTCCGTTTTCATAATGCTATAAAGAATTGCCCAAGACTGGGTAATTTAAAAAGGAAGGAAGTTTAACTGACTCACAGTTCAGCATGGCTGGAGAGGCCTCAGGAAACTTACAGTCATGATGGAAGGTGAAGGAGAAGCAAGGTAGGTGTCAGGAAGGAGACGCCAAGCGAACAGCAGGGAAGAGCCCCTTATTAAAACCAACAGATCTCGTGAGAATTCACTCACTATCAGGAGAACAGCACGTGGGGACCGCCCCCATGATTCAATTACCCCCACATGGTCTCTCCCTTGATTAGATTATTGGGATTACAATTCAAGATGAGATTTAGGTGGGGACACAAAGCCCAACCATATTAGTTGCTATAAGATATTTAATACTGGGCTGGATGAGGTGGCTCACACCTGTAATTCCAGCACTTTCAGAGGCTAATGCCTGAGTTCAGTAGTTCGAAACCAGCCGGAGCAACTTGGCAAATTCTGTCCCTACCAAAAATATAAAAATTAGTTGGCTGTGGTGGTACATGCTGTAGTTGAAGCTACTCGGGACACTGAGCATGACAGGTCAAAGCTGTAGTGAGCTTGATCATGCCAACGCACATTCCACCCTGGGTGACCGAGTGAGATGCTGTCTCAAAAAACAAAAACTAAACAAGATATCTAATACCAAAAACCTGTCGTTTCTGACTGCCTTTCTTTACTCCACCACATCCAACCTATTATTCAGGTTATTTTCAAATCTCACCTCTTCTACATCATTACCAAGTCTGGTTCAGGGTCCTTTCTCCCTTTACACAAACCCTACAATGGCCTCTTAAACCAGTGTCAGGGTCTCAAGTTATTTCTTCATATGAATCACATTAAATTGCATTTTGGGTGTGTCTCTAGGGAAGTCAAACTACAACCTCGAAATGAGATTCTGATACAAGTACTGCACCTGCTCCCACCCATCCCTCCTATATTCCCATCTTTGGGCTACAGATCCTCTTTTGGTAATAGATGATGAAAAGCAGTGAAACAGGTTAGAACCACTGCTCAAAATCTACCCTTCACATTGCCACCAATTCTCAACAAAGAACTTGCCATCAGTTAACTGCTTATAAACCTTTATGGCTTCCCTATCACATACCCTGACATGGGCCCTTCACAACCTGGTCCAACCCTTCATTCTTAGCATCATCTCTTTACAACCCTCTACCATGATTCTTGCTCCAAAACAGGTCTGACTTGTTCCCAAACCATGTACTTTCTCATATTTGATTCTCCTGCCTAAGTGGACCTGTTCCCACTTTTGCTTGGAGAAATTTCGTTTTTTTTCTTTAGGGTCTGTTCCACGAAAGTCACTATAGAATATATTTTCCAAGATGGTCGCAATAAGACGTCCCATTCCACATGTTCTTTTCACAATGTGACAGTGATGCTCCTCCCATCAAGGTTTGTTCTATGTCCCCTCCCTTAAAACCAGGTGGACCCGTGACTCTGGTAGAAGAGTGCCTATGTTGTAAAAGGCAATTAAGGCTTGTGCCTGGTCCTCGTGGGTCGTTCCCCTGGCCTGCCCCCATTCATATGTTGAAACCCTAATTCCCAATGTGACTATATTTGGACATGGGGCCTTTAAGGAAGTAATAAAGGTTAAATGAGGTCATATGAGTGAGCCCTATTCCATAAGGACCTAGTGTCCACATAATAGGAATAAGAGACACCAGGAGTGTGCATGCGCAGACTAACAGTGAAAAGCCAGCTGCCTGCAAGCTAGGAAGAGAGGCCACATCAGAAACCAACCCTGCTAGCACCTTGATCTTAAATTATCAGCCTCCAGATCCATGAGAAAATAAATTTCTGTTGTTTAATCCACCTAATTTATGGTATTCTGTTCTAGCAGCCCAAGCAGACTGATGCGATAATATGTGTTTCCAACAAGTGAGGCAGGAACCTTGCTTCACCCATCTCAGTACCTTGAGAACCTAGCACGGATCTAACACTCACCATGTAGTTGGTGGATATCTGCTGAATGAATGCGCATAAAGCAGGAAGGACAATTTAATCTCAGCACTTTGGGAGTCCCAGGTGGGAGGTTCACTTGAGCTGAGCTCAAGAGTTCGAGACCAGCCTGGGCAGTAAGGACTGGACTCTACTAAAAAAAATTGGCTGGGCATGGTGGTGCTTGCCTGTTGTCCTAGCTACTTCAGAGGCTGAGGCAGAAGTGATTGCGCCAAGGGACTCTAGCCTAGGTGAGAGAGAGAGAAAGAGAAAGAGAGAGAGAGAGACAGAGAGAGAGGGAGAGAGAGAGAGACAGACAGACACAGAGACAGACAGACAGGCACAGACTGACCCTGCGTCCAAAGATAAAAAATTTAAAGAAATTATAGCTAACATTGAATGCTTTTTAAAGCAGGCACCGTGCTAGATAGATTACATGAATTATGTCATTAAATCTTCTGGACAAGTTTGCTTTACTTTACCCCTCCTGGCCCCAACAATCCAGAGAAAGTAGTAGGCTACATGGCAGAGGGCCTGCTTTTGTGTGGTGGTTATACATTAAGTCCGAGGTTACAGCAACAAAGGCAAATCGAACTTAGGGACTGAAGTTAGTGTTTATAACACAAATACTATAAAGGGAATAACTACGTCCCCGAGGAAGAGTACAAAGAAAGGAGGCACTGTGATTTGGAAGAACCTTAAATATGCAATGTCACTGAAGTCGGGAAGGAAAGTGTTTCACGGAGAAGGGCGTGTTCAATGCGTGGAAGCCTGCAGAGAGGAGAGAATGAAGACTCAAAAAGGCAAATCAGAGCGGAGTTGCAGTATTCTGGTGTGGTTTCTAAACTATACGGCGTTACGAAAGAAAGTGGGTAAAGGCAGAGATCACTCATCTTCAAGAAGTTCAGAAGTAAGAGGAAGAAGAGTGGGTAAGGTGCAATCTTTGACTGCAGAACAGCAGCCGCCAGAGGAGAAGGGGCTAAAAGTTGAAATGAGGAAGAAGGCTCGGAGAAAGGTGTCAGGCAAACCGGGATTAGCAAGCAGCTATTAGGGCTGGTCCTACCGGGATGAGAGAAAGGCGTAGAGGCCAGCCGAGTGGAAAGAGCAGCGGTGACGAACCGGTTCAACTCAGACGTCCGACGCTTCTCGCCAAGGGGCCAGCGCGGACAGCAGCGCCTCCCGGGGACCTCTGGGGAGCCCAGTTTCTGCGCGGGCTCCGCCCGATCTCCAAGGCAAACCTCGGAGGTTCAGAGACCCAGGCCCCTCCGGCACTCACCCCACTGCCACGCGGCGCCAGCGCCGTACTGGCCGCACGATAAGCGCGTCCCAGGCGGCCGCCAACCGGCCCTCGGGGGAGACGGGTCCCGAGGGCGCAGACGCGGGTCCCAGACACAGCGAGCTCCAGAAAGAGCGCAGCGCCGAGCCTGGCAGCTCCGGCTCCAGCAGGAAGACGCAGCCCACGGCCAGCGCCAGGAAGCCCGCGTACGCAGAGCCGCGCCACAGCGCCATGGGGACCGAGGCGCCGCACCTGCGCGAACCGACTCCTTTCTTAGCCCGCGCCTCTTCCGGGCTCGGCGCACGCCGATGTCGACACAAGCTCTACGTCACATGGGCGCGCCACGGGCCCCCTCAAGGGGCGGGGCGACAGGCGGCGCCGCGACGCCGCGGGTGGGGATCCTCCGCCTCAGTCCGAGTCTTGGCATTGCGGGGTCGCGGTCCCGGAGGAGGTGAGACAATCACAGTTGTCCCAGTCCGGGCGCTGCATTTCCCCCCCCCCCACCCCCATTCCCGGAACTCCAACCGTATCCTCAAATAGAGGGATGGGAATCCATTTGCTTTCCCAGTAAGACAAAACAGATTATGAAGAAGCGGACAGACCTCGCGTTGATATTCAAACCAGCCGATGTCCCCATTGGCACGGATCACAGTCCCTTTTTTTAATCCGACCCTTCGCCCCGTGCTCATCCTCCCTCGTTTACTGGACTCGTCTTCCTCCCGGCCCGGTGTTTAGCGCTTCTGAGACGGATAGGCTTACAGGCCTTGACCTCCGGCCGCGACCCTCAGCCGCTAAAGGACTTCGTGGAGACCGAGGAAAGCCTGCAGAGATCGGCCGAGATCGACGGCGATCCTTCTCTTCTGGAGAACCAGATGCCACATTCAAACCTTAAAATAACCCATTTGGGGGCGCTGTTCCCTTGAACAAACCCAGGAACGTGTACACAATCTTGCGCACACCTCGAGAGTTACGGATCTGGGTTAAGAAAAGCTGGTTTCTTTTGTTCCACCTTGGTGACATCACTTAAACGCAGCCCTGTCCTCGTTGGTACGACCTGTCTGTGCATGAGGCTAGGTTGAGGGACAATGACGCTAGGCTTGGTACCAGCTCATTCTCAGCAACCACCATGCCCAGCCTAGTCTTGTTCCCTGGCCTGTTTCCATTTTTCCAGTTCTGTTGGCTTCTGACCTTGGCTTTGTGTCTAGTTTTACACGGTGACCCTGATCTTTGGACTTGGCAGTGAAACTTTATTTCCCTAACTTTGATCTTGGGCATTAGTCTTCATTCTCCCCAGCCCCACCTCATCAGCACTCCCCATCCTGGTCATCTACCTTCCAAGCAGTCCATCCTACCCGGCCTACCTGACCATGCCATCATCCCTTTCTACAAAGATGTTTGTCAGGTTTCCATATGCAAGCCTGGAGCCTGAAAGTCTGAAGTCCTTCTTGCCTCGGGAGCTTCCACAGAAAGCCCCTCACCCAGCCCTGCCACCTTAACTGTTCTTATGATAATGTAAATACCTCTCACCCAACCCTGCCATTGTAACTGAACTTGTGGTCATGTATACTCCTTGCCCCTATCCCCACCACTGTAACTGAACTTACTCTGCAACAGCGACCCCCCAAAAAACTACCCAAACCTATAAAACCAACTCCTATCCCACTGCCCTTTGCTAATGCCCTTTTCAGCCTTAGCTCACCTGCACCCAGGTAAATAAACAGCGATGTTGCTCACATAAAGCCTGTTTGAAAGGTCTCTTCGTTCAAAGCATGCATTTTTCAACCATGTTCACACAGGAAGAGATTTGGGCTACCTTGGAAAAGAAGCCAAGGAGCCAGTGAGATCTGTGTGAAGCTATGAAAGCCATCTTCCTGAGTTGCCTGTCACTTCTCTCTCCTCGGGGAGACATGCCAGTCAGTTCCCGGAAAAACTGCTCCTTCTTACAACCCTCAGCTGTCAGGTTTCCCTCCAACCCAGAGGGGACTGAGCCAGCACCTGACTCCAAAACAGTGAGTCTGCAGACTGCCTAGTGACCATTTCCCTCTATTGAGAATTTTAACCAAGTGTCTGGTGTGGACCCACAAAGTCATGCAAGGCTGGAGGGCAGAACCAGTTAAATGTGTTTCCAAGGTGAAGTTTTGGGGAGCACAGGAAGCTGAACTGTGGAAAGGCCATGTAGTAGAAGGATCTACAAGACGAGGAGAGTGCTCCACATTAAAGTGTTGTGGACAGAAACCTGCCTGGGGCTTTCTCGCTCCCACCTGAGGCTGCTAAACTTTCAGCACTTTGCACCTAGTTTTTCTGCTGTTTTCTAAGTTGGCCAGAACTTTTGATTTAGTCACAGAGACAAAACAATAGCAGTTGAACAAAGTGGAAGTTTATTTCTCATGTAAAAGTCCAAATGGGGTGTTGGCATGTTGTAGGCTGTGGCAGCAAGCTTGGCACCCTCTGGTTGCTATGGGGGCTGCTCTGGGCCTCTTGCTGGTTGGTCACTCAGTGTGGGTTTGCATTGTGGGTGAAGGGGCCAGACAAAGAAAAGAGAGAGCTGATCTCAATGCCAACTGAGAACTGAAGAGTCAGGAGCCACAGGAGGTGAAGAACAGAACACCAGGGACAGTTGCCAGGCCTGGTGGAGCCTGATGTGGCTTCTGGTCACATACATAGTCACAGGCCCCTTAATTCCTTCTCATCAGGGGCTCAGTGGCAGGCATTCACTGTTTGGTACCACAGTTCCTCTTGAAATATCTCCTTAATGAAAAGCAGTCATTTCAGATTCTGATCATCTGTCTGTTCTGAGAGTCTGGAATCCTTTGCAAGCCAATTGTTTCTCTAGAAGTTAGGTTTCTGGGGACAATTAAAACAGCCCCAAGTGGGCAGCTGTGGCTCCATTGCCTAGGCTGAAGAAAGAGGAAAGGGCAGGGCTGGGCTGGGCAGGCCTCAAGATACCCCCTCCCCAACCCAGATTGCTTCCAGACATGGCCTTTGCTATTGGTTCTCTCTCCTTGGACCTTGAAATGAATGTAGAAAAGCAATTTGGTTCCAGAAAATTCAGAGACAAATGGAGGCCTCAGGTGTCCCACCCAAGATTCTGACCTGAAAGGCCAGAGAGCAGATCCCATATTAACACAAAAAATTAGCGGAGTCCTGTTAGCTTTCAAATTAGCTGAAAGTTTTGGCTTTAACATAAATACCCATCAGCACCACCCCTGGGATCCGAAAGGTCTTAAGGGGCACATTTGTTCCCACAGTGGAGCAGAAAATGAAGTGAGACCAAACAGTCCTTGTGAAAGCTGGGCTTACCCACTTTCCCTGCAGCTCCAGGCCTCTGGGGTTTCAGCCAAGCTGTTCTTTGAAGGCCACACTGACGCCAGGGGCGCAGCCCACCACAGGCCATACCCAAAGGCCAGAGTCAGAGCACAACTTTGAAGGTTACAGAATACTCCAGAGAGACAAAAGAGATGGAATAAAGGATCCCAGCACCCAAAAAGAGAAGGCTTTGTGTCTGTAGCCATAGCCCTCGGCAATCAGACATCCTCCTCCTTAATGTGAGGTTAAGAGGGGACTAGAAGTGCTCAGAGGATGGACTGCCTCTGGCCAGTGCAGGGGAGAGGCAGGGGTGTTGAGGCACAGGAGCCAGATGAGAGGAAGGTCCACAGCAAAGCAGTGAGAAGAACGTGAGAGCTTCTTGATAGTCATAGAACTTCCTAGACAGACTGGGAACCAGGATTGTAGCTTGAGGGGACATGACAACGTGGTGGCCCTGAATTTTCACTTTGGAGTGAACTGCTTTGGACCAGGAAGAAGCGCTGAGCCTAGGAAGGCAGGAGGCACAGGGCTGTGTGGGCTTTTGTTTGGCAGGGACCTATGAGCTTCGCAGGGCAAATGAATCAGGGGGCAGGATATAGCACACGCCTCCACCCCCACAGTGCTCTCTTAGCCATCTCAGGCTTCCCAGAGCCCTTCACACTCACAGGCCTTCCTGCGTGGGTTCTCTTCTGCAGGCTGCGTAAACCAGTCCTGTGGTAGACCTTGTAGCATCTGCTGCGGTGATCTGGTTTGTGTTTCAGTAATACTTGCAATGATTTGGAAGGAAATGGGAAGTTTGCCTTCGAACTACTTTTTCTTACTGATTCAAGAACCCTGGCAGTTCTACAACTACCTAGCCTAAAACCACAATAATGGACAAATAAATAAAAAGGAAGTAAAAACGTTTAACAGGCATGGCCTGGCAGCATTGCCAGAGAGTCCTCAGGGACCCAGGCTTGTTCCATTCCTAGGGCGGACAGCACAGAAGAGGCAGTACATCTTAACAAAACAGGGTTCTGGAAGAAGGGAGAGGTGGTGAACGGTTGTTGCAAGCAATCAATAGCTTATACTTCAATGGAAAGAGGGTCGGATTTGATACCTGGTCGAGAATCTTTACTTCTGTCACCCACTATCTCTGTGCCTTCAGGTAAGTCATTTAACTTTTCTGTTCTTCAGTTTCCTTATGTACAAAAGAATTCCTACTTTGCAGAATGGTTGTGGGAGGTAGAGTTATCTTAAGACAGTCTAGCACAGTGTCTGCTACATGTTGGAATTCAAAACACTCCCTGCTGTCGCTATGGTCGGTTCTGGGAGCTATATTTAATTTTCTTCTTAGCCTTGCTGGTCTGTCACTCTCTTACTATAGGGAAGACAGCCATTTTTGCATAGGTCACTATGCAGCAGCAGCCTTTTCTATTTTTTGTCTGCTCAACATCTATATAATATCCACTGAATGAAAATACTAAAATTTATCTGTTGTACTATGAATAGACCATTGGGAGTTTTCCCAGTTTTTTACTATTACATACAATGTTGCTATGGACATGTTGTGGTGCATGTGTATAGCGATTTCTTCAGGGTAGAAACTAAGTAACATTTCTGGGTCATGTGATATACCTGTCTTCAACTTTACTGTGTAATGTCCGACATCTTTCCAAAGTGGTATACCAGTTTATCTTCCTGCTGGCAGCATATGAGAATTTCAAAGCTCTGCTACACTCCAGCAGATTCTTAAAGTTTTGTCATTTTGTAGGCGTGTAGTGGTATCTTACTGCGGTTTTGACAAGTTTCTATTTGTTGGTTAGTTGCAAGTGTCTTGCCTCCCACCCAGTCATTTGTATATTCATTCTCCTTATAATATCTTTAGTGAATAGAGTTCTATGAAAAATTATTCTTATGTACGTGTTTTTGTAAAGGATAGGATCTATGTTGCCCAGGATGGTTTTGAATTCCTGGCCTCCAGATATCCTTCCACTTCTGCCTCCCAAAGTGCCAGGATTACGGTTGTGAGCTACCATGCCCAGACTTTCTTGGAATGCCTTTGTTCCCCAGATATTGGGGAATGCAAATTGCTGACCCACAAATGTGCTCAGTTTTTTTTTTTT